>NW_027526203.1:211589732-211767232 GCF_048455015.1 Haemaphysalis longicornis | reverse complement strand
CAAATTAATTATCTGTTTCAATGACCTACCACATTCTCCCCTTAGCTTTCCGAGGTTTTCTTGACTGTCAAACTTTATTTCTGTTTAATTCAACGAGCCCCTTATTTCCCATTCTGATTCGCTATATGCATAGCGAGGGCCTCTGTTCTGGCAGTCTTGGTGCCTGGGGAGCTTAAGAGGGTTTAACGCTGGTCGACCACTCTCCACATGTAGGCACTCGTGTCGCGGCCCGGGGGTTTAAAAGAATGTCCCCTTCACCCCGAGTAGCCCTAGTGGCGCTGGCTACCACCCCCAAGCGCAGAAACAAAAACAAAAAAAAAACCCTAACATAAATACCCCAGATACTGGAGGGGAAAAAAATTCACAGCATATCCACGGGGTGAATGATGATCAGTGGGCGACGCTCCTGAGGGGAAATCATCGGTAAAATCGTGACTCTTCAGTGAAAGTTCGCCCACTACATCTGTGTCCGAACGTAACGTCTAGAAAGTCTCGCTTAAACCGCGCGTCGGCACCTTGGGGCTGAGCTCGCCTGATGCGTTTTGCAGACGCCTCACGAGCTCTCACTGCATCGGGGTCTGCCTGCCGATACGCGCGCTTTCTCGCCGCTTCCCGTTCTCTGACGTTTTGGAGATCCTCTTCGCGCCGCAGCAGTGCCGCTTCGCGTATGGCACGGTCCTCGCGCCGTTGCCGTGACGCTTGGGCCTCTCGTTCTCGAACGCTGGGATCTTGGCGGCGTCGTCGCGCAGCCAGACGACACGCTTCGGCCTCCCGCTCTCGTACGGCAGGATCTTGGCGGCGGCGTCGCGCAGCTTCACGGAGCGCTTCTGCCTCGCGGGCTCGCACATCTGCAGCCTTATCCATCGGGCGACTCCGAGCGCGCGCCAACAGCGAACGGATTTTATTACAACGCTCCCCGCCATCTAGTAAACAATCCAAGAACTAAACTAGAGGTAGCCACGCCATCTAGTAAACAATCCAAGCGCATCTTTTCATCATATACAAGTACCGCCATCTAGTAAACAATCCTAGAACTAAACTAGAGGTAGCCACGCCATCTAGTAAACAATCCAAGAACTAAACTAGAGGTGGCTACATACATACGTCGAGGATGGACAGACCCACGCCCTAAGGAGCTTCGCCCCTAATAGCCCCGCCGGTAGCGTAGTGGTCATCGCACCAGACACGTATTCTGGAGGTCGTGGTGAACGTTCCGGGAAGCACGAGTTCAACGATGATGATGATGATCATCTACAGATGGTAATGGCGATGGGGCGTGCGTACAAGAGATTGGGAAGCGCATCCCTCGGTGCTCACACTGGCCATGATTGTGGCGGTATCGCTTGCACTCCGTATTATATTAATGTAACGCCGCGAGTGCTCACAATATATATATATATATATATATATATATATATATATATATATATATAGAGAGAGAGAGAGAGAGAGAGACAGAATAAAGGTCGGCAGTCAAGAAAACCTCGGAAAGCAAAGAGGGGAATGCGGTAGGTCATAGAAACAGATGAAAAATTTTTTTAGTCAGCAAGAAAGTGGTGAAAGAAGTGGCAATAACCACTACACTGGTAGCGTAGTGGTTATTGCACCAGACCGGTATTCTTGAGGTCGTGGGTTCGGATCGCACCCGGCGGGCATTTTTTCACCACTTTCGTTCTGACTCAAAAAATTCTTCATCTGTTTCTATGACCTACCGCATTCCCCCCTTTGCTTTCTGAGGTTTTCTTGACTGCCAATCCTTATTCTGTCTTAATTCACAGAGCCCCTCATTTCCCATTTTCTGATTCGCTACATGCATAGCGAGGGCCTCTCCTCTGGCAGCCTTGGTGCCAAAGGTAGCTTAAGAGGTTTCAACGCTGGTCGACCACTCTCGACATGTCGTAGACACTCGAGTCACGGCCCGGGGGTTAAAAAGAAGGTCCCCTTCACCCCGAGAAGTCCTAGTGGCTCTGGCTACCACCCCCAAGTACAGGAAACGAAAAATACCTTAACATAAATACCCAAGAAAGTGGTGGGGAAACAGCCCCGCCCGTAGCGTAGTGGTTATCGCACCAGACCGGTATTCTGGAGGTTGTGGGTTCGGATCCCACCCAGCGGGCATTTTTTCACAACTTTCTTTCTGACTCAAAAAATTGGTAAGGCATTCGAGATCTAACCGAAAGGCGTGGGGTCGGTCCCCCCCCCACTCTGGGCGCGTGTTTTTCTTTCTTTCTTTCTGACATAATTAATAAAAATTAATAATAATGTAACGTCACTAACGGTAAAAAACAGTCTAACCACTCCCCTATGCCTTCTTTGGCGTTGTAGACTGCCGGCATTTCTTTCTGTATATATATATATATATATATATATATATATATATATATATATATATATATATATATATATATATATATATATATATATATATATATATATATATATATATATATATATATATATATATATATATATATATATATATATATATATATATACAGTCGAACACGGATATATCGAACTCCAAGGGGATCGCGAAATAGTTCGATATATGAAAAATTCGATATAAAAAATATGGGCTCTGAGACCTCACCTATGGCGAACGATCACTTACCGATGGGCGCATTCAAGAATGACAACTAATTCCCCACTCACGACGCAACAGGACGCTTTATTTCCGTGAAAAAAAAAATCGCTGATCTTGGCCTGCTTCTTCGTCCTGGAAATGAAATTAAAGACGCTGGTCTCAATCTTCTCGAGGCCGTCCAGGTGCGACAGCCCAGTTCCTTCCATGTCGCCGCAACAACGGCGAATCAAGCTGAACGCAGCGGCCACTTCACCCGCGGAGTACGATCGTGTAGCCGCCGCCTCGTCCGGACGATCTTCACCACTCGAGCTATCGGCCTGGGTTCCTGCGACCGCAGCTACAATATCCTCGTCACCGAAGCTCGAAACAGCCTGAACATTGGTGTCAGCGTTCACGAAGTCGTCGGCAGACACTCCGGCTGGAACAGCAGCCGGGAAAAGGGACGAAAACTCACGAAACGTGTCGCCCATGCACTCGTCGTCGTCGTCGCCGTCTTCGCGAGCTTCGGAAAGTTCGGCCGTCACAAAGCCTGCCTTCTGGAAGCAGTTGGCCACGGTCTCCTTCTTCACGCCGTTCCAAGCACTTGTCATCATATGTATGGCTCTCAGCAGGTCAACCTTAAGCTCGGTGCCCACGCGGAGGTTCATCAAAAGCCTATCGAGGAGTCGCCTCCTGTACCCGACCTTCGCCATGCCCGCGCATTCCTCCACATCCTCTTCAACCTCAATCGGGGGTGCAGCGACCGCCGAAGAGCACTTACCAGCTCCCGCGGCGTTCGATATACCCGATGTCGGGAAAAATACGGTTCGATATAAACGCACGAATTCCTATACTTTTACACAGAATTTTGAAGGGGATGATTTATGAGTTCGATATAGACAATAATTCGATATACACGTGTTCGATATATCCGTGTTCGACTGTATATATATATATATATATATATATATATATATATATATATATATATATATATATATATATAAACACACAGGGTGTCCGAGCTATCATGCACCAAGATTTAAAAAAGAGCAATGGCGTTACTCGAAGAACACCTAGTGCACAATGTTTTCTGTACCGTGGAGAAGCGGGCAGTAGTTTTTTTTGTTAAGGAGACAGCTATTTAATTATAATAATTACATACCTCCAGAATTACTGTCCTAATCACTTAAGTGTCAATGAGGAACTTGTAGGTACCCACGAGGAGCGTCTAACTGCGGTATTTTCACCGACGAAATAAATGCCTACTGATTTATTCTGACTGGCAAAGAAAACCCGCGAAATATGAAAAATACCACGTGACGGCGCTTCCGCGCGCATTGTAAAGCAGCGTCCCCAAATAAGCTGATTAAAGCAACTGCTTCGCCTGTCGCCCGCCCGAACAGACAGCGCATCACCTTGATAATGGCATGCATGGAAGGAGCAGCAACAGCAAGATTTGCGGGGCGCGTGTGCAGATAAGGCACAAACTCGGTCGCGATTTCTTCTTTCTTTCTTTTGTTTATTTCGTTCTGGTTAACTCAGAGCCAGCCTGTTTGAGGGCGTTGCTTTACGATGCGCGCGGAGGCGCCGTCACGTGGTATGTTTCATATTTCGCGGGTTTTCTTTATCACTCAGAATAAATGAGTACGCAATTAGTTGATTGATTGATTGTGCGTTTAACGCGCCGACGAAACGCAGGCAATGGGGCGCGCCGTAGTGGAGGGCTCCGGATTAATTTTGACCACCTGGGGATCTTTAACGTGCGCCGAAATCTCGAACACACGGGCGTTTTTGCTTTTCGCCTCCATCATAAAAGCGGCCGCCGTGGCCGGGAATCGAACCCGCGACCTCGTGCTCAGCAGCGCAACGCCTTAGCCACTGAGCCACCGCGGCGGGTCGCACGCAATTAGTTCGCCGCAAAAAGTACCGTAGTTAGATGCCCCTCGTGGGTACCTACAAGGGCCTCATTCACACTTTAGTGATTGGGACAGGAGTTCTCGAGTTAGATAATTAATTAAAATTAATTAGTTCAGTCTCATTAACGAAAAAAATGCTGCCCACTTCTCCACAGGACTGGAAACATTATGCTCTAGGTTTTCTTCAAGTTACGCCAGTACTCTTTTTTTTAATCTTGGTGCATGATAGCTAGGACACCCTGGATATATATATATATATATATATATATATATATATATATATATATATATATATATATATATATGAGAAATCTCTTTATCTTTATATTGAGCTACTACATCCTCCCATTTGCTTTCCGAGGTCTTCTTGACTGCCAATACTTATTTCTGTCTTACTTTCAACGAGCCCCTCATTTTCTATTCTGATTCGCTACATGCATAGCGAGGGCCTCTGTTCTGGCAGTCTTGGTGCCATAGGGAGCTTAAGAGGGTTAAACGCTGAACGACCACTCTCGACATGTCGTAGACGCTCGAGTCACGGCCCGGGGGTTAAAAAGAAGGTCCCCTTCACCCCGAGTAGTCCGAGTGGCGCTGGCTACCACTCCCAAGCGCAGGAAACAAAAACACCTGAACATAAATACCCCAGAAAGTGGAGGCTAAAGTAGCCCCGCCGGTAGCGTAGTGGTTATCGCACCAGACCGGTATTCTGGAGATCGTGGGTTCGGATCCCACCTGGCGGGCATTTTTTCTCCACTTTCTTATTTTCCACATTCTTTATCTTGAGCTACTACATCCTCCCCTTTGCTTTCCGAGGTCTTCTTGACTGCCAATTCTTATTTCAGTCTTATATATATATATATATATATATATATATATATAGATATATATATATATATATATATATATATATATATATATATATATATATATATATATATATATATATATATATATATATATATATATATATATATATCTCTCTCCCGGAAAACGGCGGATTTTTTCTCGACTTATATTTTCGCTTATTTATCAATGAATCAAAGAAACGTGACAAGCACACGTCATTCGGCCCTATTATATATTTCGAAAAAAAAAAGAAGCCGAATAGCACTGGCAATGACGACTGCAACCTTGATATGTATCTTTACCGAGTCCCTCGTCCCGTATCTCTCTGTTCTGCTACATGCATTACGAGGCACTGGCTCCAGCAGTTCGGATATGCCAATTGCTAACCCCGACCTCCGACCACGTTCTACGTGGCGGCCGCTGGGAAAGAAGACGTTCTACGTCTCCCGCGGTAGTCGAGGGGCGGCGCTAGTTGACCGGCCTCAGAGCTCTTGTAAATATAAACCCCCGCTTTAAAGTCGAGAGAGAAGCCGCTGTGGGGATAGCGTAATGGTGAACGCACCGCACCGGTTATGCGGAGATGTGGGTTCGAGTCCCGCTCCCGGAAAACGGCGGATTTTTTCTCGACTTATATTTTCGCTTATTTATCAATGAATCAAAGAAACGTGACAAGCACACGTCATTCGGCCCTATTATATATTTCGAAAAAAAAAAAAAGCCGAATAGCACTGGCAATGACGACTGCAACCTTGATATATATATATATATATATATATATATATATATATATATATATATATATATATATATATATATATATATATATATATATATATATATATATATATATATATATATATATATATCTTCAGCAAAGTGTCTCCCAATAATGCATCCGACTTTAAAGAGAACCTGGGTGTATAGCTGAACGGCCGTTTACGCATTTGCCCGGTGCTTCCCGTTCCCGTTCACTTCATTCTGCACTGTTTCTCCGACCACTAACTACTCATTATTGCGAGAGCACGGAAATGCTTCATGTAGTTGCCTGGTTCGATCGTCAACGGGAGGAAGCAACTTTTCGTCTGTCCGGCGATTCGGAGAGCGAAAGGTGCTGCTGCCCCGTAACGGGAGCCTACGCACGTCGGAGCAATACGAGCCTTCCGGTGAGGCGAGAGAACTGAATGTGTAATTTGAGTATGAGTATGTCTAATGAGGCGCTGCGTGTAACAAATAATTATGGTGGTTCTCTTTTCTTCTGTAAACTCAGTGCAGTGACGCACTCTTCAAAGATGCCGGCTGCTACTCGAGAGCGCCTGGTTTCATAATTTATACCCCACAGATTCACTGCGCGGAGGCCGGTGCAACGAGAGAAGCTCCTCCCGGAGCTATCGACATCTTCCCAGTAGACACGCGTGACAACGCTCAGCCCTTAACAAGCCGTGCTGGCTGGACGCTGACGAGCGCCGGATCTCGATCCGTCTGTCGTCTCGGTAACCAGTTAAACAAGGCGCGCGAGGCTCCGCTGGCTCAGGGTTTCCGAGCTGCGCTGACCCGAAAGGAGGAATGAAACGCGACGTGATAGCAGTATGTCTTCTTACGTTGATTTGTTACCAAGGGCCCTGTTCTGGACTTCGTGAATTTTGTCAGGAACTCTTGTTTTACGTAGGACGGTGAGTGTAGAGCTCTGACGAAATCTAGTGTAATTGCGCTTTGCTTGCACACTGTTGACCATTAAACTATGTTAGATTGCGCACATGATAAAGGTATTGTTACGAGGAAGAGCGCTAAAGGAGTACTGACACGAAGTCTTCGTGTTACGTTTTTTTTCGCTGCTATGCATGCCTTCCAGCCCACTAATCATAGAATGGCCCATTAGACTGTCGAACGCAGCGTAAATATTCATTTACGGCGTCGTTTATTCGTGTCAGTTTCGGTTTCGATAAAACGAGCGCAGAGCGGCCGCCATGACAGGAGGTATCCCGTGACGTCACCATTCTTGCCGTACCGCTCCTATTGGCGGTGAGCGCGACCACAGGCGGCGCTGAGAAACGCGCCTCCGTGACGTCGGCTTAGGGATTCTTCCATTTGTCTTCTGCTTCACTCGGGCTTTATCCTTATAAAAGACTTAAAGGGACACTGAAGTGATTTGTAAACATTGCGGTATTACTAGCGCAAATTGTAGTCCGGAGTCCGTAGGCCATGTTTCGACCACTCCGAGCGCGTTTACACGAATTTATTCAGTGGAAAAATTAATTCGAAAATGCTGTCCTCCTCTTTGCACGCTCGCCCATTTTCAGTGGCGTTTTCGTGTGACGTCAGGAGGAGATGAGCTGGCAATTGGCTGCGCTACTGCACGGCTCGCCGACCTTCCGACAGAGTCAGCCGGCGCAGCGTTTAGTCCGCTGGCCGCCGACGCCATGTCGTCGCAATTCGCTCGCTCAGTTGAAATTAAACCACAGCACGTTTGTGAATGACAGAATATGCCTTTCTTTACTTTGTTAGTTTGTACACTCTATCAAGCTCCGAGTCCGGGTCGCCCCACATAAGCGCTGCACAAGTGCACATGCGACGCTTCGCTGACGGGTACGCTAGTACGAAAATCGAAGGCCACTTGAAGGCGGGAGAAGAGTCAGCGAAGTCAATATCGGTACTAAGGAAATAAAATCAACTGAAACTTTTACCGTACAGCGCGGAACTAGGGAGCAGGAAGCACTGTTTGCGCTGGGTAGACAGCACAGCGGTCAGCAGCACGACCAACATCTACGAACGCTTTTCCGTCTAAGAAATGCAAATTTTGGTAGACGTGAAATGTTGTGAAAGTTTGGGGGACGTTTACTGCACGAACGCTTTACAACAAATAGTCACCAAGGTGCTTGAAATGCTAAAACTAAATAAAAGTGTAAACTGGTTATACATTATATACCTTATATATTCAACCTCGGCAGCTCTGGCTCGTGGCCGAGTGGTCTGAAGCGGTAGGATTATTGTTTTGCAAGTATAAGTTCCAATCCCTGAGGGTACAGGCTCTTTTTTTGTAAGTGGATTTTTTCGTTTGCGGCCGATGTTTTCTAAACTGAGTTCACCATTGTTGGGCCGCAAGGGTAACTGCTCCACAAGCGAGTTCGCAGAACGCGCGCAGACTGACACTGATGCGATACCGCGTTCTCGTTGGCGTGCTTTTGCCACAAGCACCGACTACTTGCGGGCAGTGGGCACATTCCAGAATCAGCAGACCCTTGGCCTGGTGCGATCACGCTTTTTACGATACAGGCATGAGTGAGGCACGCTCCAATTATGGGGGAAAAGCGCATGGCATTTGAGCGTCTGCGGTGACGCGGTGGGCGCTCATCCACTGCGTAGGCCTCGGCTAGTGATTGCTTCGATTCCAAGCCGTCCTGGGAGGCTTATCTCAGGCATTTTACAGCCGACAACGTGGCAGAAGCGCTACGACGATTACTGAGATATCGAGAATGCACATCCAACGATGCCGTCGGATGTCAAGCATGTTGTTTTACAGAACCGAAACCGAAACTTGTTTGAATGCTAACCTTGGACATCGTCCAATCAAGGTTCATCTCCTCCTGTCGTCACACCATTTAGTTGGTGCGGCCGCCATAGACCGCGCATGGTAGTTTTTCTTCTTTCCCGTTTGATAAAATAATTACCGACTTATCAACCGGATAAACGATGAAAAGTGTGGTAATTTGAGCCAGTCTCGCAGTGCAAGCAAAACCGGGAGCTTGACAAATTCACTTCAGTGTCCCTTTAAAATCGCATACACCAGCGCAAGGCGTGATTTAAAGTATAGTTTTTGATACTGCTCCGGAAGAAACAACACTGCCGGTGTCGCCGTATTCCTGCGAAGCCGCTCCTGCGAGGAGCGAGAAGAGTCGGAGCTGGCGCCAGCTTCTGTATTCAGCAATATTTCGAACAAAGGGAGCAGCCAGAGTCTAATAACCAAAAGCAGCGACAATTCAAGACCAACACAAATTCCCGGCTTTCGGGGCTGTCGCCTTTGGCAAAATGCGATTACCGGTAATCGTATGTAAGATAAAACAGATTTTGCAACCTTACCGAACACTCAGAAGTATTGCATCACATCACTTCACCTTGTCACGGCATGAAAGCATACCGACATGCGCTATGGTCGCAAAAATGGGGGCTGAATACCAAATAACCTACTGTGTGTACAGGCGCGGAGTTAAATTTCGCCTCTCCATCTTGCTGGCGAACTGATGGAGATGGCGCGTTTGAGCGAATGAGTCAGTGAGTGAAAAAGTTTTTATTGAGCCGGCGAAGTGGGAGTGGTTCCCAGTTTCATAAAGGCATGTGATGAGTGGGCAGCCTTCTCTCTGGAGGAAGTATTGTCTGGGCATCCAGATCGCTGTTAGTCACCAGGTTTGGAAAAGTGAATGGAAGAAGGAGGAGCTTGGTTTGCTTGCACTCTTAATACGATATGAGGACGAGTGCCAGGTTGCAACCACAACTTCAATTCGGCAGGCGATTGCGCTGAGAACACATGATGGAGGCCGGCTGGGTGAGGGGTATTCTTCCTCGTAGGAAGTGCTATCTCAGAAGATATGAACGATGCTCATCGGTACAGTTTTATCATAAGTAACATGAGCTCCTTAAGGGAGGCGCGAGGTTGCAGGAAGTCCCAGCAGATGCCGAGGGCTAACCTTTGCGTGTTTTACTGGTACATCTTCTCTTTTACATTTATGATATATGACACCTGCTCCTACGGGAGACGCGTAGTTGCCGAAGGTTTCAACAGATGGCGACGCTAAGCGAACGCGGGAAAACTCAACTGAATTTTACTTCCAAAAGGATGCAGATTAAAAAATCTCGCTGGCCTTCTTATCCGCATGTTAGGACAAAATCCTGAAAGTGGTTTTCGGGCAATTAAATGGGCAGCATTTTCAAGAAAAAACGAATTGGATATATCAACTGGCTGGGTGGTTATTTACGAATGTGTAAAACCACAGCTTTTTCCCGAAATCCCGCTTGCCTCTATTAGGAGGGTGTCATTGAAAAATGTTGTATAACAGTGTTTAGATACGTGAGTAAGTTGCCTATCTCAACAAAAACCAGTTCGATATCTCTAATGGCGGGCGGTAAAAAAAATTAATATCTGAAAAACTATTTTACCGCTTTTCCCTCTCTCCATGGTAGAATTTTTAAAATTTTCAGAAATGTTGACCTCCAACACCGTAATCAGAATGTGCCCTTGCAATCTGTAGCCGTTTGAAAGAGAAGTTGTGCTAGACGTGTACATAACCTGCTAGGCCTTTTTGGTTCATCGGCCGTGTCATTTGTAAAAAACTATTTGGCCCTTTTAGCGGCATCGCAGGGCGAAATCCTTAAAAACGTTTCTGTGCATTTGTATGAGTAACATAATGTAGCAAAAATCAGTTCGATAACTGGATCGGTGAAAAATTTATTTGAGAATCTTTAGGAACACCATCTTATTTCCGGAATGCGGAATCACCTCGCTGGTGTAGGTTAGGGCGAAATTTAGATATTTTAGCTTTTTATTTTTTTAGCTTTTTTAGATATTCTTAGATTTAGATCTAAGATATTTAGATTTAGATAAATTTAGCTTTTTAGATATTCTTAAGGGCTACATATATCAGCAAAAAGCGCTTCGATATGTGAATGGGTGACCGAGAAAATCACGAATTCGCGAAATCACAATTTCGTCCTTTTCCTCGGTTAGGAGTGCAATTTCTGAAAAACCCGCCTTAGTGAGCACCTACTCAATGACGCAAATAAACTCGCCAAATTTCAAGCCTCTAGATCTTTCAGTTTTGGCTGGGCGTTGATGAGTCAGTCGGTCAGTTAGTCGGGCACTTCTTTTTATAGGTATAGATATATAACAGAAACTAAGACAGATATAACAGAAGATATAACTAAGATATAACAGAAATATATATATAACAGAAACAAAGGTTTCTGTCGTATTTCACCGAGCCCCTCATTTCCCATATGTATATATATATATATATATATTTATATATATAGAGAGCGAATCAGAATACGGAAATGAGGGGCTCCACTATCTTATTTTCCAAATTCTTTATCTTGGCCAACTACATCCTCCCCTTTGCCTTTCGAGGTTTTCTTCACTGACAATTCTTATTTTCTGTCTTATATATATATATATATATATATATATATATATATATATATATATATATATATATATATATATATATATATATATATATATATATATATATATATATATATATATATATATATATATATATATATATATTATTTATATGTATATATATATATACCACTCTCGACATGTCGTAGACACTCGAGTCACGGCCCGGGGGTTAAAAAGAAGGTCCCCTTCACCCAGAGCAGTCCGAGTGGCGCTGGCTACCACCCCCAAGTGCAGGAAACAAAATTACCTCAACATAAATACCTGAGAAAGTGCTGGGGAAACAGCCCCGCCGGTAGCGTAGTGGTTATCGCACCAGACCGGTATTCTGGAGGTCGTGGGTTCGGATCCCACCCGGCGGGCATTTTTTCACCACTTTCTTTTCGACTCAAAAAATTCTTCATCTCTTTCTGTGACCCACCACAACCTCCCCTTTGCTTTCCGAGGTTTTCTTGACTGCCAACCCTTATTTCTGTCTTATTTCACGGAGCCCCTCATTTCCCATTTTCTGATTCGCTACATGCTTAGCGAGGGCCTCTGTTCTGGCAGTCTTGGTGCCAAAGGGAGCTTAAGAGGGTCAACGCTGGTCGACCACTCTCGACATGTCGTAGACAGTCGAGTCACGGCCCGGGGGTTAAAAAGAAGGTCCCCTTCACCCCGAGCAGTCGGAGTGGCGCTGGCTACCACCCCCAAGTGCAGGAAACAAAATTACCTCAACATAAATACCTGAGAAAGTGCTGGGGAAACAGCCCCGCCGGTAGCGTAGTGGTTATCGCACCAGACCGGTATTCTGGAGGTCGTGGGTTCGGATCCCACCCGGCGGGCATTTTTTCGCCACTTTCTTTTCGACTCAAAAAATTCTTCATCTCTTTCTGTGACCCACCACAACCTCCCCTTTGCTTTCCGAGGTTTTCTTGACTGCCAACCCTTATTTTCTGTATTATTTCACTGACCCCTCAATCCCCATTTCTGATTCGCTACATATATATATATATATATATATATATATATATATATATATATATATATATATATATATATATATATATATATACAGTAAAAGAGAAGACTAAAGGGTAACGAACAAACATGTATTAACGTTTCGGCTTGGGGCAAGCCTTCGTCAGAATAAAATACAGATGGCAAGTAGACTGCCTTATAAAGCAGCACAAGCCAATCACGGCAAACATGGTGACACGTGTTGTGTCGGGCAGGACGACAACTGTTCATGAACGTTTGATTAACATTTGACTTCAGATCAAGGCTAACAGGATTTCGAAATGCCAGGTCACTTACACTGGCCAGAAACAATGACAGGTGTACAAAAAATGTAGATAGAGTAACGGGAAATGGGTGTGGGAAAAGGGCAGTGGATGAAAAACAAACGTTCTACTGAACGGCAGAGTCAGCGTAAAATATATACAATGCAGAGCGGCAAAAAAAGATAAAACAGTAACATCTGAACAGTCAGCCGGTCGTAAGGAATACAGTATAGATAGCATCACTTGTGAGACTAATGCCGAAGCTAAGAAGGAAAAAATTGTAAAACATGCTTATTTGGGGCACGCGCACACCCACATACACGCGGGCCAATGCAAACACAAATATATCTACGTAAACAGCAGTAAAAAGGTTAGATAGACGCGATTAGTGCGACAAGAAAGCCAGCACGCCAACGCTTTCATTTAAACCCGATTTCATAGATTTGAATTTGTGAATGAGATACGATTCCCTGACTTCTCTATCATGATGTGAGCGGAAACCAGATTCAAGGAGTGTTGCTTTTATTTTGTTAAATGAATGACCAACTACGTTGACATGTTGGGACAACGGCAGGTTCGGGAGGGTCTTAATATGCGACTTGTGATTATTAAAACGAAGTCGAAAAGACTTGCGGGTCTGGCCAATATACTGAAACCGGCATTAGGTACACTCGAGAAGATAAATCACGTTTTCGGTTTCGCAAGTGAAATTGCCTTTTATGTTTAGTGTGAAATTGGAAGCTGTACTGCTGGCTGTGGCAGTTGTCGTCATTTGGGGACAAATTTGACATCGCGGTTTTTGGCAGGGTTGGCAGCGAATGCAAGATTGGCGAGTGGTCTTAGACGAAATTAGTGAATCGCGAAGGTTCGCTGATCGTCGATAGACTACGCGAGGCGGATCTTGAAAAATTCGTTGGAGCCTCTGGCTTTGCATAAGTGTGTTGTGATGCTTCTGGCCTGGCATTTAGAAATCCTGTTAGCCTTGATCTGAAGTGAAATGTTAATCAAACGTTCATGAACAGTTGTCGTCCTGCCCGACACAACACGTGTCACCATGTTTACCATGATTGGCTTGTGCTGCTTTATAAGGCAGTCTACTTGCCATCTGTATTTTATTCTGAAGAAGGCTTGCCCCAAGCCGAAACGTTAATACATGTTCGTTCGTTACCCTTTAGTCTTGATTGATTGATTGATTGATTGTAAGGTTTAACGCGCCGACGCAACGCAGGCGATGAGGCGCGCCGTAGTGGAGGGCTCCGGATTAATTTTGACCACCTGGGGATCTTTAACGTGCGCCGAAATCTCGTACACACGGGCGTTTTTGCTTTTCGCCTCCATCAGAAAAGCGGCCGCCGCGGCCGGGAATCGAACCCGCGACCTCGTGCTCAGCAGTGCAACACCTTAGTACCCTTTAGTCTTCGCTTTTACTGTACATTTTTACCGGCCCCATTGTACTTTATTTATACGCTATATATATATATATATATATATATATATATATATATATATATATATATAGCAAATCAGAGATGGGAAATGAGGGGTTAAGGCAGACTAAGGGTGGGCAGTCAAGAAAACCTCGGAAAGCAAAGGGGGGAATGCGGCAGGTCATAGAAACAGATGAAGAAATTGTTCAGTCAGAAAGAAAGTGGTGGACAATGCCGGCCGGGTGGGATCCGAACCCACGACTTCCAGAATAACGGTCTGGTGCGATGACTACTACGCTACCGGCGGGTCTGTTTCCCCACCACTTTCTTGGGTATGTATGTTAAGGTATTTTTTGTTTCCTGCACATGGGGGTGGTAGCCAGCGCAATCCGGACTACTCGGGGGGAAGGGGACCTTCTTTTATATAAATAAATATAAGTATCAATATATTACGTAGTCTGTCGGCGTGTTAGGCCTCATGGGCTATCTCCATTGCTTTAGGGAGTGGAGGTCCTCAATGAGCGAAATGCTCGCACGGTAGACCACGCTCGCGTGAAAAATCGCCCCATGTGGGCGGGTGCTCATTTTAAGCACCGCAGCGAGTTCCCCGACTCGCCGAAATGAAATAGGCGTTGTTTGAATCCACGTGAAAATGAAAATTCTGCTTGGATCTTGCAAATGCTGCACTTGGGAAATCAGTGGGAACTAATCCTCTACCATCTGCCAGCGCAGCGTATACAAATGCACCGCGGTAAAGTTCCGGGCGCGCCCAAGCAACGCGAACGAGAGAATTTCACTGAAGTCCGGGATTTATATGCTGCTCATTAACTCTCGCTGCTCACTTACTCCGGAACTCGGAAGTGTAGCCATGCCGTGTGCTTTATGCCACAGGAATTGGTGGCCTTCGTACGTTAATGAGAAAGAATACTATAATTTCTCTCACGTATACTGCGCACCTAGAGTAAGTGAGCGCCCTCATTTCAATAGTTGAGTAAGGGCTGCTATTTGCGGATGAGATCAAGCTCCATTGACGCGAAACCATTGCCACTAATTATACTGAAGCAGTCAGAATCACGCATGCTCATAGCGTATTCGCTAGCTGGAAACGATAAATCCAGACAAATGCCTTCTACACGCACTGTTCAAAGCAAAGTGTCTGTTGCGCTACGCGGCTTTGGACAGTTTAGATGAATTTCGAAAAAAGCTACGCTGCTGTGATTTTACTGCGTGATTACTAGTGTCGTCTGACAAGTTTGGTGAATTTCTATGCTATTGCGCCACAATTTGTGTTTTGACGCCATATCTGACAAGTACCGTTCTTTCATAGCTAAGCCCTCATATCATTGATTGACTGCCTACTGGCTGACGGACTGATTAAAATTAATTAATTAATTATTAGTGTATTTATTTTTTAACTGATTGATTGATTAGTTGGTTCATTGATTGATTGATTTATTGATTGATTGATTTATTGATTGATTGATTGATTGGTTGATTTATTGATTGATTGATTGATTGATTGATTGATTGATTGATTGATTGATTGATTGATTGATTGATTGATTGATTGATTGATTGATTGATTGATTGATTGATTGATTGATTGTGGGGTTGAAGGCGCCGAAGCTACACCTTGGTATTAGGCGCACCGTAGTCGATGGCTCCGGATTAATTTTTACCACCTGGGAACCTTTAATGTGCAGTGGAATGAGGTTTCGCTCTTCGCCCCCACCTGAAAAGCAGCGACCGCTTGAGCTCAGCAGCACCGCGGTCAGCACTCAGCAGCACTCAGCAACCACTGACCCACCGCGGAGGGTTGAGATACCATCGAGTAGTGCGGCCTGGTTGGCGTTGTACACATTCGTTCTAAGCGATCATGTCAGTACTTTCACGAAAATTAAATCGAGTGACTTCTGGGTAGTGGCAAAACCATTTTCTTAGAGAAGTGGACGGCTGCGCGAATGAAATCTGACCTATGCGATGTTCACTTGGACGGTGCAGCATCGCTGAAGACGGTGCATTTCTGGGTGAGCGAATTTAAATGTGGGCGTACATCGACGCAAGGTGAAGCATGCTCAGGTGCCCAGCTGAGTTCAACCTTCCGGGCTTTCGCATGTTTCGACCTGTGTGCGTGAGCGCGTCAGTCTCTGTGAGCTCGTTCGCGCGTGTGTGTGTTGCGGGTGTGTGCGTGTGTGTTTGAGAGAGCGATGAGCGAGAGAGAAAGGTAAAATATCTGAGAAATCTGAGCAAGTCATTTTCAATCTTGTACGAACACGCTGCGAGTAACTAAGTTACTTGTTATCCCTCACATGTTGTGCAATTTTGTAACGGAAGAGTTACATATTTTTTTTAAATAATAGAAAACTGCTTAGATCGCTTTTTTATAACGGATCGTCTTTGACGAGCACATGCTCATGTGAAAAGGAAAATGATAAGTAAGAATAAAGCAGTCTATAGAATAGTCGTGACTCGTGAGAGCAACCACGTGGCAGCATTGCCGCGTGTTTAGCCTACCGATTGCCGTCAACGACATTTCATCGTCTTGAATTGCATTTCGTCAAACAAGTGTACTAGCTAATACTGCCATGAAAACACTTTTCGAATAGCAATTGCACAATACGACGCAACGCAAAATGTTTTTCCACCTTGCTTCAAAAATGACGCTTTGAAAAATACACCTATTTCATTTATCTCAAGTATCATTTAACGACGCCGTTAAGGAGGATCGCAAGGTAGGGAGCGCCTCCAACGGCAAGAGTGCAAAGCTGTTCGACTACGTGAGGTGAAATATGGCGTTCAGCTGGACATTCACGCTTCCGCATTGACCACCTGTAAGAAGTGCTTAGGTGTGCTCGGGCTTTTTTAATGCGTAGCATTCTTTGCCGAGTACTCCCAGAGCGAGGATCGTGTAAGGCCCTGTATTGGCACAAAAATTGAGATTTGGGGGAAGTAACACATTTAATCGTCATTATAGCGTAAATAGAGATAACTGGTCGAACAAAATTTTTAAAAACTAAAAAATAGAAAAAATAGAAAACCAAAATTTTCAGAAATATGATCCGACAAAATCAAGAGTGTGCATTTTATACACCCCTCCACCGCCCCCCCCCCCTCCTAAAAAAAACGGAAGAGTAGACAAAAAAAGTCCGCAGAAGAACGTTATAAATACGAATAAAAAATGGCGTAAAGTCCGCAGCACGCCTTGCATCTGCGGAAAAAAACATAATAAGCGAAGTAAAGTCATTTAATCGCTATAATGGTATAAATTTACATCATTGGCGAAAATAAATAAAACTTAGAGAATAAAATAAACCAACGTCTTTCGCTACTCATCGCCATATTTGGCTGTAAAGAACTCACACTCTAGACAAGCGGCATAAGAATGCTTCGCATTAGTAGACAATTCTCTGAATTTCTGCAGATTTTTTTACGAAGCTGCGCTGTACATTTTCAAGCCTGGGCATTAAATGTGTCGTGGCATCCGTTTCTCGTTTCGATCGCATTGGGCCCGATTATCTGACAATGGCCAGTATGTCGTAGCGCAGGGTGCTGAGTACCACCGGGTCGATAGCGACCCTGGATTTAAAGCGTGTGCTAGACGTTGTGGCACCGAATCGCACGCGTATCGCATGGGCGGGCGCTCCTAAACGGCCAACCACATGGCCGCGAAATCACGGATTCAGCCGCAGCGACTCTGTGAACGCTGGATTTTTCAAACTTTGCATCTAGCGCAAACAACCACCTCGAACAACCCAGAGCAGAAGGAGACAACCGAGAGAGAGAGAGAAAGATAGAGAGAGAGAGAGAGAGAGAGAGAGAGAGAGAGAGAGAGAGAGAGAGAGAGAGAGAGAGAGAGAGAGAGAGAGAGAGAGCGAAAAGGTAAATAGCTTCCTGGGAATTTATTGAATGGACGCCGTCTGCAATGGACGTTGAGTTTTAATAGACCCCCTATTGTGTTTCTATAGAGTCAATAAAAAGTCAATTAAAACTCATCGTTTATAGACTGTGCTCGTTAAAAAGTCAACAAACTTTGTATTGCAAAACCTCAACCAACATTTTATTGCCTTCAAGACATGGAGTTTTAATACACTTCATACTGCGTTTTTATAGAGTGAACCAAATCTCCCATCTTAAAAACTGCGGCCAATATAAAATCAATGATCTTTTTATTGCAAAAATGCAACATTCATTTTATTGCCTTCACTATGTTGAGTTTTAACAACTTTGTATTGCCTTTCTATAAAGTCGTTTGAACTCCGAATGTGTGGACTGTGGTCATTAGACAGGCAATAAACTTTTTATAACGAACACGCAGCAAGAATCTTATTGCCTTCATTATGTTGAGTTTCAACAGACTCTGTATTGCGTTTCTATAGCCCACCCACGGAGGTCTGGTAGCTTATCGGTGCATATATGTGGGGTGCTATAGCGCCCCCTGCCCCGCCTCATCAACCGAGATCGCGCGATGGACGTCCCATCACTTCGTCTTGGGAGCACTTAGGAGCGGTAGCGCCTGGGATGGCGGACGTCACCGCCGGAGAGTTCGAGCCCTTGCAAACCTCCTCTGTTAAAACTTGCCAGAAAACCTAACTCACAGGCAACAGGATATTACGACTATACTCAATAAGAATTGTATAGAAAGGTAATAAGATAAATTTAATAAAAACTCATCAGACATTGTGTTCAGACCTAGCTCATATGCAACAGGTTTTGATGACTGGGCACAATAAGAATTTTATAGAAAGTTAATTGAGATAAATTTAATTGAAACCCTTCAGAAACTGTATTCAAAGCTGACTCAAACGCAACAGGTTGATAGGACCGTACTCAATAATAATTTTAAGAAAGCTAATCCAGGCAACTTTAATAAAAACTCATCAAAAATTCTATTCAAACTTTATTTACACGCAACACGATGTTACGACAATACTCAATAGGAATTTTATAAAACATTAATTGCCATAAATCTAATAAAAATTCATCAGAAACTGTATTCAAACCTGATTTCCACGCAACAGGATGTTGCGACTGTACTCAGTAAGAATTGCATAGAAAACCTATTGAATATATTTTATAAAAACCCCATAAGAAACTCATAAGAAACTACATTAAGAACCGATAAGGCCTACTGACTTGGCTCTATAGACTTTTAATTGAAACGCGGTGGCCAATTTGTAATGGAAACTCAATAGAAATATTCTATAGAATGTTGACAAAATGTTTATAGGATTCTTGTGAGCAATATCTATAACAAGTTTATAAAATCTCGGTAAAGATTTTTATGAGGGCGTGTACAAAAGAGGCAGTTAGCTTTGCTCCATTTTTATTCAATATTCAACGCACGGAACGCGCTTTGCAGCGGAAATCTATACGAATCAATTCAGTAGGCCGGATTGGGTTTTGTTATTATTATTGTTATTGTGCGCCGGTTTCAGGCAGTACGACGTTGATTTTACTATGTGTATGCGGGGATGATGCATGTTTTGTTGTTTTTTGCCTGTGCGAAAAGCAGCCACCCCAGTGAGCAACCCAATATACGACTTTATACGGAACAGCTCAGCGCTTTCACCATATGAAATACCCCTTACGAGTATAACGTTCACTCTACAAACGTGAAAGAAGGAAATTACGTTTAATAAGGTTAAACTCAAGTTACAAATGCAGGCGGCACCAAATTAATTCAAATTGAAAGTTTTTTTAATGCTAGGATCACCCAACCACTGATATAAAATTTATGGCGCCTGTCTCCGAACTGATTTGCAACCTTATAACATGCAGACAAGTAACAACCCCGTGGGTGTCAAAAGCGTTCCGATGGGTTTTAAGCTGACCTACGCAGCTCATCTGCTCAGCTACTTGAAGAGATTGCGTGCTCCGCGTTGATGCCCCACCGCCGCGATCCTGGTTTTTCTTATGTGAATTGTGGGTCCTGTGATGAATGGAATAAGTTTTACGTCCAGTCTTCTTAATTTTCTTCTCAGTTTTGCTAGAAAAACGCAAAGCGGAGAAGAAAAACACCAGGCACTCTTAGTGCTGCCCTGATCCGCCTTCTCCTTCCCTACCCTTCTCTGCAACAGCTCCATCGCATCTGGCCTCGTCGCGTGGTCCGAGGTCGTTCCTGTGTGAACACTCCTTGGATAGTGAGTGGTTCATTCGGGAACCCAAATAAAATAGTATCTGCAAGCACAGATTGAAAGTTCACTTACGAGTCTCCCTTGAAGGAAAACGGTTATAGCTGAATAGCCTACACAATGCTAAGAAAAGGTGATTTCAAAGCAATTGAACGCTTGGCTGCATTATTTTCACGCTAAAGTAGTTGGTAATGTAATTACATACGAGATTTCATTGGAAGGCAGTATAGTTGGTGCTAGGCAATTAGAAAATATTAATTTTTATACCCGTGCAAAAAAAATTAAAAAGCGCGTACTGTTCTCTCGTAACGTGTACATTTAAGGGGCACTAAATTGTGATTTACTTTTTGTTTTAACTCTAAAATCGTATCCTTCACAGCTGTTTCGGCTATTGTTCGACGGCAAATGATAATTTGTTTAGAAACAAAGAATTAAGGCTAGCCTCATTTCTCTTTCTTTCTTGTTTCGCTCTCATTTTTCAGTGACATAAAAGACACGCCACCCGTCGTGAATAAGGACCACGTATACAAAGTCATTGAAACAAGGCCGGTGCGGCCGCCCAAGAGGAGTCGGAAATACCCCCGCTATTTCCCCGGCATAGCGGCCGGACACAGGTCGCGTAACCGATTGCGCCAGTAATCTCTGACTTAATAGTCTGAGATTATAAATAGACACGACAGTAACAAATTATGTTGCGATAGTTCTCGCGTTCACCCGCATGTATATCTCCCACTGTACTTGTAGGACTCAACGCGAAAAATTTGTGCCAAAATCGAAGCTCAAACGATACCATCGCTTTTGTAGTGAGGGAACTGGCGTATAATGTTTCAAATCTGAAGTGGGCGTCTTTTAAAGACAAACGTGGGTAGAGGAGGAGTTTCTGCGTGCATTTTACATTTACTTGCCCTGCTGCCTGTTTCATAAAAACGCTCAGACAAGTTGGGCCCTCGTTCCATTCACTCCATCTTGCGTCCTAAATCGTAGTGCGGAGAAGTGTATTTGGGGCGGCGGTACCCATTTTCACACTTCTGGCATTTCTGCGCTAATTAGCAACAGCTGCTCCCGCGAGTGGTGTATTTGTATTGGCGGCACTCTACTATACCATTATAGTAGAGTACGTTTCAGTACCTATTTAAGGTTGATTCGTTTCGCGGTGGTATTGGTCTATACTCATCGTCCGCTATTCGGCATGGGGCAACAAAGAACAGCGTTGGAACGGTACAAAACTTTGGCTTCCGCGAAAAAGACGTATAGAGGCAGATAGTTCTCACACTCTAAATCCTCTTTGAGGTGTAAACGGTAATCGGTTTAACAGGGCGATATTTGTTTATGTGGAGCATCATTAAGAGACTGTGTCGAAAGGTTCGGAACGCTTGCGAGAGCAAAAAACAGCGGTAAATCCTTCGCGTTATATACATGTGATGTGACGTCATGATTCGTGCTTGATTGTGTCTCTATATATGTGCGTTTATTTTCCCCCGAGAGCCGAAAACGTTCACTAGCGCTGCTCTCGTTCCCATGCCGCAACCCAAAAAGAATCCGGCGACTTACGCCGACGCACTGCGGACTACGCGCTATCTCGTGACTGCAGCCGGCTGCCGCCTGTGGTTGCGAAAGCACCGCTCAGGAATAAATGAATTCGAGCTCATTCAATTGAGCTCAGGAGGACGCCACGTTTCCTTGCGGTCGACTTCTAGGGAAGCAGGCGATGTTTCATTCGAGCATGTGCCACTCTGCTTTGTTTGAACAGTGGCCCATGCATGACCATGTTGGTTGTCCTGCCTTGTCAGGTTCTGCCAGTCACTTGCCAGTCTTCTGAACCCAGCACGCCTTGTAATGAGTGTGGTGTCTAAATTAATTGTTCGGCGTTGCCCACGAGTTCCTTGTCTTGAAAGAAGACCGGCGGGTTGGTCTTTTTAACGCGTAGCGTTAAGGGTCATGTGTCGTTGTCGGCGTTGACTGTGACCACAAAAAAAAAAAAAAAAAAAAAAAAAAACCGTCATGAGCTAAAGATCCCGTAGCGCCACTTTGCAGCGCCCACTGAAACTCCAATGTTCGTAAGGCGCTGCCCCAACAGGTGGCGTGCTAGCAGAAACGGAAAGGTTTTCACTGCTCAGAAAGTTCTTGCGCGATGCCAACGGGCTAGATAACGGTACCGCGTTTCACTCTTAAAGGCAAAGCTTAAGCGTCGCTCAAACTTTTTTATGGCCCTGTCCTGTGTAGGTGTCCCTACGTGCAAGTTAAAGAAACGCAGGCACTCTCAACCACAGCGCAAGGTACCCTGGTGTAGGCTGATCGGCAGAACTTTACTGTGGTACGCGTAAGGACGGTAGGTGTACGTCGGGCACGACAAACACCAGACTATTTTTTTTTTGCGACACATCAGTCAGTTCGTTATCATCGTTATCAAGAACAGCCTACTTAGGTCCACTGCAGGACGAATGCCTCTCCCGTTGACCGCTAACCGCTCTTGTCCTGCGCTGCCCGAGCCCATTCTTAGCCTCCGAACTTCCTTATTTCGCCTCTACATCGAGTCATTGGCCTTCCCCTTCTTCTAGACCCGTCTCTCGGTATCCACTCTGTCACCCTGGTGGTCCAGCTGTCGTCATTTCGGCTCACTACAGGGCCAGCCCAAGTCCGTTTCTTCTTATTTATTTGAACTGTGACATCTTGATTCTACGTTAGTTTGTTCCCTGATCCGTGAAGTGGTTTCTTTTCCCTAAGTGTTACTCCTATGGTTATTCGTTCGATGACCTGTTCAGCCGGCGTAAGTTTGCTTTTGTCGGGATCGAAAAATTAACTTTTTGCTTGCATGTCGATAAATTGTGGGGTTGTTTTCTCGAAGAACTCCGGTTTCTGTGAGTCTCTGGACCCTGGAAAGTACCTCGTCTCAAGTGAGGTGGCGGGGCGCCTCTCTGGAAACCTCATCGAGCGTACTGGCGCGCGTGTTATCGCGATTGCGCGTGTGTGAAAACGAAAAGGGCAGTAGGCAGCGACATTCCGCTTCCTGGAGGGTAGAGAACCCACGCTTCATACGCGGTGCAGAACAGCAATTAAACTCGGTGAGCGGCTGTCTCCTGCTCACTGAGGGACACAAAATATACCAAACCGCCCTTATTTGCGAAATTAAGGTTATTTATGAAATTAATGTTTCGAATTGCTTTAGGAGATACATTTTTGCGCTAAAATAGTCACTGATGAGTCATGTATAAGGAGAAAAGTATTTGTGATTGTGTGGTTCGAACCGAGGCCGCAACCTTTGGTACCTTAGACTGTACCTCCAAGCTTCGGAGGCCGGACGGCGAGCCCTGTTCTGTCCATTTTTAAAGATATTAGTTTTGCTCAAAGCAAACCAGCAGATGGCGCTAGGTGTGCACAGAAAACGCTGGTTCTGTATCGTTCGGGAAACGGAATACCACCAGCAAGCAAGGGACACGCAGAACAATGTGGCACGCGCATGTTTCCACTATGTCGCGCTGGAATGCGGTCGCCATCACTGGCCGCGAGGTCAAATCTCAACGTATGCCGCAGCGTTGCACACTCCTTCTGCCTGTCAGTAGACATGCCTGTCGTTTAAAGAAAGTATGTTCACTCTTGTGTCCCTGGAACGGTGTCATTGCTTTGGGATGTATGTTTTCATTAAATCAAGCGAAGTAGCGGTTTGGGGTTCGCTTTCTTAGTCGTGTTGGGGCTGTTACAGCGTCGAGTCCTGCGTCAGCAGAACAGAAAACAGAACTCTGTCCTGTTTCTTGTGTTTGTGACAAGCTTCAAAGTCAGAAGCTTTCCTTTGAAAAATACGCTAAAAACTCCCGCTTTTACCTTAGTTCGTTTTGAGTGTAGCCTTTTTAGCATATCGCGGAGCGTGCCGAAATTTCCGCTGTGCGGCATCTGTTTCATTCCTATGCACCGCGTGACAGAATAGCGGTCACCGCTGGTTTCTTTGATCCGTGTTTTCATGCAACGTCCCCCCCCCCCCCCCCCCCCCCTAGAAAAGGGCAAACACATAGTCCACCTGCCCATTTTTCTACTGCAAGGGCTTCTGCCTGTGTCCATCCGTTCATTCCCGAATGCTGTCGCGTTTACTGCGAAGCAGTATACCTCTAACCAGCCAAGGAAATTTTCGTTTCCAGTTTTCCAGCAGAAAACTTCCAGTCTACTACTGGCTTCACAAAGAAACGTCCCAGGCTACTACTGGCTACTGGCTACGTTCAGGCTACACAAGCAAACTACTGGCACCGCCAGGGACCGAACCTAGGCCCGAAGAGAAGCGGCGGGAGAGCCCGTCGGCTTGCCGACTATGATACGCCCACACATGGAGACGGGGAGACAGACGGTGGTTTTGTATTCAGCGTCTGGGGAGGAGGAGAGCGCTTTTTGGAGGCGACACATGAAACAAGACTGAAGGGGAGGCAGTGAGAGAGGTGACGCCATAGTCCCGCGTGCCACCCTCCTCCTCACGCTTCGATAGACGATCCTGTCTTGTTTCTTTCTGCCGACGCACGGCCAGGGTAGAGCGGCGGCGTCCGCCACTCTCACCCGGCCGTGGCCAAGCGGGACGCCGCCCCGGCAAATCCCTGGTAACGGCTGACAGAGTCTCTGGTTTCACCCTTTGTAGAGCCACGTGTGTGAATTCAAGTGACGCGGCATGGGTAATCGTTGTGGGTGTCGTTTATAGCTTCGCAGTCCAACCACCTTCACACCGTGGATTGGAGACAATTTTTTATTTGGGTTTTGCGTTTTGTCGTTGTATTTACACAATAGTGCTTTTTTCCCCCTTTAAATATGATAGCTTGTCAGGTGAAACGGCAGGTAAGAAAAGCACAGTGTTACGAATCGGCTGTAATGTGTGTGTTGACGCGACGCACAGGCTTCAACAACGCACAACGCGACTCGCCGATGGGCTTTCCTGGAGAGTTTCAGAGGTCTGTTGCGAGGCCCCCTTTCCGAACAGAACCGTGTAAGTTCGTACATGTCTCACTGGCGACTTCGAGAATGCGGCGCGGCCAGAACCGTCTTGCGCATGCACCGGCTTGCCGCGGCGGCTGTTCGCCGTGTCTGACTCATCACATCTCTGACTCTACGACAGTCAATTTGCGTGTCAGGGTTTGGCTCTGCTTCTAACGTGTCGGTGCCTGTTTGTACCGTTGCATTGAAGGCTATAAATGGACTCTTTTTTGACCATCCTAGGCAGTGCGTCCTGGGTTCTTTCGGAGGACGTTTCTCTACCCGTTCGAATTGTGATGTAAGCACACTAGTGCGTTGCTTCCTGTACCATCGTTAAAAGATTACTGACACTAAGTTTCTCGCTTTCGGTTTTTATGCTGTAAAGAATACCTATTGGTCCAGTAATTACAAAAATCGAACCAAAAGCGCTCAGCCGCCAGCGTAGAATTAGTTATAACGCATTTATTCCAATCAGTTTCTAATTCGGTCGTCGCGTGCCAAATGGCCGTTCAAATGCAGGAAGGACAATGTGACGTCATGGTTTCCGTGACGTCAGGGACGTTTGCCGCATCGCCTCCTACGATTGCACACGGTCCGCACTCGCCCGCGCAGTCGACATGCCGTCTGAATCGTCAGATTCGGATGAGTCGCTGCCACCCGACAGACAGACAGACAGAACAACTTTATTTGGCCACACATGAGGTAATTAGGCGGGCGACGTCTTCGCCGTTGTCCGTTTTTTAATATCGTTGCGGCTCTAACCGGCGCAGACTGTGATAGCAACAGCTTGTCGCCAATGAGCGCGCGCGTGCGCCAGTCTTCTAATCAATCTGATTGCGGAAAAGAAGTTCCAAATGCGAGAAGGTAGATGTTATGGTGGTAAAAAATTCTGCTAGGTATTGTTATCAGCGCTGAATTTAAAAGCGGCGATCAGATATTTGCCGCGATGGTAAGCCTACGCTGACGGGCAGCGGAGGTTCGGCTCTCCGACCCAGCACTGCCGGCACCGCGGTGCGGCGAGCGGCCGAAAGATGGCGCCACCTGCGCGATAGAATCAAAACAGGCCACGGCAGATGCCTTGGTCACCGATCGCTAAAACGGCAATTATCGCCAAAATAAAGTTCCACATGCGAAAAAGGGGATGATAGTGTGGTGAAAAGTTGTGTAAGGGATGGTCATTCGCAGTTGTACAGATAGCGGCGATGAAATGTTCACCACGATTATAAGCCTAAAGTTCCCAACCCCAAGCTGACCCGATCACCGCACGCGTTGCGGGGCTGATGGGGACGCCCCTCTTCTGAAACTCGCCGAGCGCGTGCGCGTTGCGTTTGGGTTCTCCTAATTTCTTGCGGGCCCCAAACGCCGGCTTCCCCTATTCTAAAACTGCCTAATCGCTTCCACTCCGCTTTTTCTGGAGCTCGTTCGTCAACTTCGGGCTCTGCAGGTAGCAGCCGAAAGTGCAACGAGCAAATTCTGCTCACTGGCTTGGGCGACAGTTCTTGCTGCCTTCGCCGCCCACTAACTCAGTCCACGCTTCGCGCTGCACGTCGTCACGTGAAAAATGATGCATCTTGGCGTCGTCGTCGATTTGCTCGGACAGGCTTGCACTGAGCAATGCTTCGCATTCCGCTAGCTTGCCATAGCAGAACTTTGGCGAGCTCGGCGACGCGCACAGGCCGCTCAGATAAGACACCGCGCAGGTTTCGGCACCAGTGCAAGGGAACACCATGCGCCGGCCACGAACTGGAGAGCAAAGACGTCGAACACGCAAAGTTCGCAAAGTTTACAAGCATTGCTCACAGAGGTACACCCACGCCTCCTGCCGAAATGAAGACCACCGACAACAGCAGCGCAGGCAATCGTTTCCGGTTCTGAAAACGACTATATGACGTCACCCTGAACCGGCCAGACACGCCGGACAATGTGTCGTCACGCCGATAGCGATTTCGCTAGAGCTGCCGATTTGTGGTAGCTCGCGGCCGGGACAATTAAAATCGATTTTTGATGTGATTCCGGCCTCGGATCGCTGCAAAAATTTCTGTGAGGCATCTGTACGAACTACTGAAGCCAATTATATCATTTTTTAGGCGTCAAAATTTGGTGTCAGTACTCCTTTAAGTTTGGCTTTGGCTCTTCATCGTCGGAACGGAGGTAACTCTTATGCAAGCCGCTCGTAAACCACGCTACCACGACGGGACGGGTCTTAGTTGTGCGCCTTCGTCCATGTAAGAAAGCAATATAGTATTTTGCATCGTAAAATTATTTTCATCGCCACAGGACGTACCTTTGGCTGCCTGCATGTGGCCACTAACTTCGGTCACTGGGCATATACATGTGAATAAAACACGCTGGGAGCTCGAGCAGACCCGTTGCCCCGATCCCTGTATCCTGCAACGACTACGCTTGTGGTGCGTCGAGGTTAAGCTTCAAATATCAAAATATCAGCGCCCCTTTTTTAAATATGAACGAGGTGCACTGCTCATATGTACTCCAAAAAAAAAAAAATTCTGTAATGCCCCGTTGCTGTAGCTGGTATAAAGTTCCAGATGTTCCTCTGGGCTGCTGATAAATTATAATCGCATCGAGCTCTTTGCCGGAGACATAAAATCGCTAACACGCGCTTTTTGATTTCTTCGCTTTGATTAGGAACAGCATGACCTTAACTGCCACAGGAAGGGTATAAATGAGCGCGAAGCGCTAGAAGCACGCTGCGGCGAGATTCCTAGTGCGAAATAATTAAAAGCGTCGTCAGAAGAAAGATTATGTGTTAAGCCTTACTTATATGCACGTGTGGCGCATTTTAGCTCAAGCTTTTCTTTTCATGAGCGCGTGTGAATAAGAAGTTTTTAAATCCAGTTGAAAGCAGCTATTCGGAATACCTAAATGTGAATATCCAATGAACCATCTGGCTTTCCTTCTGGATAACCTTTCTGGATACCCATCTGGATAACCTTTCCGTTGGGAAAGTCGCCGTGTGCGTGGAATTCGTTATTCAGGACTAAATATCCTCATGCTGTGAGAGCATCCAAACTTTTATGTGGCGCACTCAAAGCTACATGTTAACTTCATTTATTTTTGTTTGCCTTTTCCTTTTCATTTCGTTTCTGCCCTACTTGCTTGAGGGCCTCATGTAGGCGACAACACGCCGGCAGACCTCTCTGCTTTCCGCTAATAAACAGTCCCCCCCAGAGCCACCTCTCTCTCCCTCTCTCTCTCTCTCTCTGTTCTTGTAATTCGAATACAGCGAAATCGACGTAGTGCCTCCTCTTGTTGTAACAGAGCACTCTGATTGATGAATTATGAGAACGCGATAGCCAGATGAGCCCATGAGAGAAAACGCGCGCCCAGCACAGAACACCGATACTGAAATGACGGAGTATGTCTGCTACTAGAGATGGTGACCAAATGGTTGCTGGGTACTAAATCACCTTCGATTACATATGAACATTTAACATACTTCTGAGTTTATTGAGCGTAACTAAAACGTTGTATACTGTTCCAGCTTTTCGGAGCGGATAATTTGATTCACAATTTTTTTCAGCATATTTGCATTACAAATATACTGACAGGCCTTGTGAGGTTGCAGAATTACAATGGAGATCTTAGCGTCATGGCATTTATCCCAGAAGGGGGAATAATAATTACGTGCGGCATTTAAAAATATTAACTCTGCACGGGTATAGAGTCATATTCCTAAATAAACGTGGTGCTATAAGGTTAATGTGTTTTAAAATACCCTCAGAGGAAGTAAGTTACGCACGTTTCTTACCCCCCCCCCCTCAGTCCTCTCGTAGAAACCCATGAATTCAAAAGCTGGGAGCAGACGAAAAATTTTGAGACGATTTCAATCCTTCGCTGCGAAGGATGTGTTAATAAATAAAACACGTGAACTCGACTCTGTTACAGAGTCGTCCAAGCAGTCAAATGTGGCATTCTTGTTTTAGGGAATGTCAGTACTAACATCCGGTGAATATATTTAACACCGTTACTGCAAATGTCCGCGCACGCACGCACGCACGCACGCATAAGAAATGCAAGTGGGTGATCGCAAGCTTCTAGAATTTAACGGAAGGATACCTCCGGAGGTATCCGCTGCATCCCGAGGTGGTTGCGGCCTTCAGAAGAAGTTGTAGGTGTCTTCAGGCGGCGCTGAGAAACTAGCCTGGCAACGTTGCTTGATGCGTCAATACACCTTTTGACGGTCCGCCAATCTTTTCTTTCTGACGTTTAAAGGTTCTAAAGACGGTCATGAAGAGCCGCATGCAAGAGTGGCAAGAGTAAGATTGATAGCGTTCGCTGCCAGGTTTCGCCAAGAGGGACCTATAACGTCTCAGTGGTCGATTCCGCTTTGCTGATGGCGGCGGCGTATTAAACTTTTCGATCAGTCGCCCGCTAAGCTATGTGCCATAGGTTTAATTGCCACCGCGAAGCGCACTGTAGAGATGGCTTTCTGGCAAAGCGTTTGGTGCTGTGCGACATGCTACGAGACCTCTGGTCGGAGGCCAGTTAAATCTGCCTGCCGCGTTAAAATTGGAAGGTTGGATGACTTCTGCTAGCGGTGTGCTTTATGCCTGAAAAGTGAAACTGTGAGATGGAGCGATAGTGTAAAGAAAGCTGAAATGATAAAAAAATGTCATGGTGTTTACAAATTACTGAGAAGCAAAATAACAGACTGCAGCCAAAGTATAAACGAAGAATCCGATGCATACACTGGCGGGACGAAAAATCTACCGGAACGAACGAAGCAGCATGCCCACAGACAAAACAGGGAGCGCAGCGCCGTTGTCGATCACTGCGTGACATCCGCCCAGGAAACTGACCTCGACGGAACGGCCATTTACGAAAGCGGTATATTGTGCAGAGACTAAATCAGGTCCTCGAAACTCTCCCTACTGTGTATACGCGTGGACTGCGCTCCACAGCGTGGTGCTTTGTGAGTGACCATCCGCGATGGACTACGAAAGACACCGCTGCAACGTGACCCCAATCACAAGCCCTGGAAGGAACCGAACTGGTTCTGAAACGCTCTTTGTTTTAGATGCGGAGCATATTATAGCGGTGGCCTGTCCCGCGTCGGCGTCGTCGGTGTCCGCACTCACACTGCGCATGCGCAACTCTCCTCCTTCCCTCTCTCCAACAGCTGCGCGTTACTCTCTCCGCTCTCCCTCTCCCTCTCTCTCTCTCTCTCCCCCCTCTCTCTCTCTCTCTCTCTCTCTCTCTCTCTCTCTCTCTCTCTCTCTCTCTCTCTCTCTCTCTCTCTCTCTCTCTCTCTCTCTCTCTCTCTCTCTACCAGCTGCGTGCGCTTCGCGTGCGTTCGCTTCTACTCACACCGCGCATGCTCGGCGCTTGCGCATCTCTCCTCCTCTAGTTTCCTCTCCTTCAAGTGTGAATATAAGCAACGTCACCTAGAGGAAATTCTTTCCGTTGATATAAGCCGCGGTAGCACGCTGCGCGCGACAGTGCAGCGCTTGCTTCGGTTGACGTCAGTTGACTCCGCTTGACTACGTTGACTTCAGATGCAGTGTGATGGAAGCAACAGCCCCGTCTGCGAGTGGGCTGACGCAACCTCATAACCGCATACTAGCATCAGCACAAACGCACACAGCAACGTTACTTCCAATCAAGACAAAGCTGCCAAGCGAAGGGCACGCGACGCTGAACGTAAACGTTTGAAGCGAGCGGCAGACCCTGAAAACGAGAAGCCGCTTCGAAACGACAACGTCGAGCAGCAGTACCTGAACTTCGAGCACGTGAAGCAGCGTTGGTTCGTGAACGTCGAGCGCCGGATGCTGAACTACGACAACGTGAAGCAGCGGCGGTTCGTGAACGTCGAGCAGCGGAACCTGAACTACGACAACTAGAAGCCGCTTCGAAACGACAAGGTCGAGCAGCAGTACCTGAGCGAGCAGCAGTACTCGCTCCGCATCACCGCATGGTTCCCCTCGGGAAGATGGTGTAATTTTTTTTTAGTTTGGTTGTAGTCGGTTATTTTATTCCTCAGTCGCTCTAGTAGTTTCCCAACCAGCGCAGAAAACTGAGACTATCACAGTGGCGGCAAGTAATTAAGCAAGTTTTTGTATCTTTCAGAGCAGCAAGACGGTTTGTTCAATTTCAGATTTTTTAGGTTTAACGCCCCGAAGCTACAGCGCGCCGTAGTGAAGAGCTCCGGATTAATTGTAACATTTGAGGATCTTTAACGTGCTCCGAAATGTCGGCACACGGGCGCTCTTGCTTTTCACCTAACGGCAGCCACCGCGGTTACGATCGAACCCGCGTCCTTGGGCTCGGCGGCACGAGGATTTAGCTGCCGAGCCACCCAGGCGGTAGCGAGAAGGTTTGTGAGAAACTTAGTTTTCTCTTCAGTATGGGACGGGCGCAAGAACGCACACATACACGCACACACGGTATTATACATACATAAACGCACACCGCTTACACCGCAACGTCCTAGGCATGGCCATTTTCGACAACGAGACGTTATTCGCCCATGGACGCGGGTAAGATCCCGGCAGGCGGTAGCCATTTTTCTGATGAAGGCGAAAGATGTAGGTGTCCGTGGAGATATCGAAGCCCATTAAATATCCATCACAGGTTGTTTATATTAATTTTGAGTTCCCCAGTACGCACAACCTCGTAGCCCAGGTGTGGCTTCAGCGCTTTGAGTGTACCCCCTCCTTCCACAAAAATTTGAGGCGTCATTCGCCATCGCTTACATTTGCCGAAACATTTTTGCAGTTGCCTTCGCTGGTGCCAACGCGCGTGGCCGGTTTAAGACTTTTGTGATTTTTGCTCTTCTTATTCTTTTTGTTTTGCTCAGCGATTTGGACTTCACGAACGACGGGAACCGTGCTGATCATTGGTTCGGGAAAGATCGACATAGTCTGAGTGGCAAGGTTCTATTTTAAATTGTGTTCAGTCACAAATTTTAGGTGCGGATCACCTTAGGAACGCACAATGTCCGTCCGCGTCCGTGCATATAGCATTCACAAACGCAAAAAAGCACACAGGCACCGGCAGGATTCGAGCCTGTGTCTGGTAGACCAGCCAGAGTTAGTGTCAGTCATCTTAGCCTTTGGCTACGACCGTGAGTTAGTGCCCCAAAGTCAAACGGCTTACTCCCTCGCCTGTAACGGTGCGGAGTACCGTAGGACCTCCCAATGTCCATCCGCGTCCATCCGTGCGCACACCACCATCAAGCGAAAATCAAGTGAAATTCAATTTGAGCCGTGAGTTGCACTTTCGTTTAGGGAATAACCAAGGTGCAACTCCCGGCTCAAATCGAATGATGGTCGGGGCGCAGCTTGGATGTCATTTCGAGTCCCCGTACTCCGCACCCTCGCCATCATCGACGGAGTGAAGATGCTGCCATTTTTTCTTTTCATGCGTTTCTCTCACGGTGACGCTGTTTGATGGCATTATTTCTGTCTGCGAAGTTACTTACGTAACACCGTGCAATGTATGACGATTCTGCTCGTATTTATGGTAGTCTAAAGCTTATTCTGATAGCTTTTTTCCCCTGTTCGCTGAAGTGGTCGCGAAATTTTAGTATATGTATACATATGAAGTCGAGAAGGGGCAAGCTTCCCTGGCCAGCCCCGACCGGGATACCGAACTCAACGTGTAAACCTGACTGAGGACGGTTAGTCAAAGCCAAGAAATCCCGGACTCGGATGCCTTCTGTGGACTGAGACCCGTAACATCAGCTTCTGCTCGATGAATAAAGATTTATTCTCTCTCTCTCCCTCCCCTCTCTCTCTGCGTGTGTGAGCGAAGTTGTGCGTCTCTTCTCGACTGCCTTCTCATTTTTCGGCTTCTGGCGAGACAGCCTGGGCACTCATTATTGTCAGCTGACTGTTAGAGAAACTTTCTGTTGTGCGCTATCTGCTGATGCCTTTTCCGTGCACTGTACGACAACCCTGCGATGCTATGGCTTTATCACAATGTACTCTGTTGACAAATCCACGTAGCCAACAATAAAAGTTCGGCTAATGACGATATCGAACATACCATTTGAGGGAAAATGGCGTTCTTCTCAACCGCCGCGGTGGCTCAGTGGCTAAGGCGTTGCGCTGCTGAGCACGAGGTCGCGGGTTCGATTCCCGGCCGCGGCGGCCGCTTTTCTGATGGAGGCGGAAAGCAAAAACGCCCGTGTGTACGAGATTTCGGCGAACGTTAAAATCCCCAGGTGGTAAAAATTAATCCGGAGCCCTCCACTACGGCGCGCCTCATCGCCTGCGTTGCGTCGGCGCGTTAAACCTTACGATCAATCAATCAATGAAAATGGTGTTCTGCGCTATGGCACCACGCAATGGTGGCGTAACGCTCTGTATTGCGCAGGGCACTGCGCAATACAGAGTAAGCGCAGGAAGCGCTCTCGTGGAATATTGTTGGCATGTGCAGTTTCACTTGTAATGCTGACATCTATACATCATGCTTTAGTGTGCGACGGCTCATTAATAGCACCGGACACAGGGGGCTGCAGACGTGAGCAGGTTTTTCGCTTTTGAGGTGCTATGACAGTCTTATGGAGGAAATGTAATTGCGAAGTCTGATATAAGATCCGCTCGAAAGTAAGCAGGGCTGGTGTGACGAAATACTGAGTTTCGCTCAAGATATCACAAATTCTTGTGTGTGGGAGTTCGGCCTTTCGTAAGGCACGTGGGCGCCAGCAGACGGGACTATCTTGTTACCTCCGGTCCCTGCTACAGTTAAGATTGTTAAATTGAATCTTTATTTTATAGCGGAGCTGTTTAAGCTTTCTTCTGTCCGTCGGATCGTTAAAGGAGCCATGAAGAGAAAACACAAGTTTGGTTCATTCAAAAGATTGTCTCGTTAGAATCATACTGACGCCACTTTTAACGTAAACTTCGCTCAAATAAGCTACATAATTAGGAAAAACGGGAATGGTCATGCGACCCACCAGCTCATTTCCCGCAACAGAACCTATGATGTCACATGAGCTAAGCTCTGCGATTGGCGGAGGCTGGCAGAAGCAGACGCAAATTAGGTAGAGCTTACAAACTAGACGAACGAGCAATTTGCGCTTAAATTTAGGGCACATTCTTTACAAAGCAATAAGAATGATGGGGCAAACAGTGGAAGTTACGAAAGCACATGTAAACATAGAAGTACTGATGCATTCTGCTGTTCGTACTGCGCACAGCATGCTTGGTTTAGCTGCACAGCACTACGGGGCTTGGGGTTGTTTTAGACGACACTGGCCTATTGACGCAAGCAACGGTGTCTTACGTGACCCCATTTGTCGAGCGAGCACTGTTTCAGGGAACGAATATTTTCTCCCAGAACAAAAACAAGCCAGGTTTAAATGCGGGCAAAAACAAACCAAACGCTTGCCACGGTATGGTGGCGCCATCTAGGTTACGGAACGTAAAGAAACGCGGGAACAAACCAACACCGCTGTACAGGGTGGAGACAACCTTTGAACGGTCCCGTGCCGCCGCAATTGGGCCAACGGGCTCAACGCGTTATTCTTTTCGTTTCCCACGAGACCTAGCAACGCGAAACAGACAATATGATTCAAACTTCTTCAGTAAACCGCGTTGCGGCGATAATTTTAGCGCGGTTTTGACACAATGACTTGCTTCGGCGGCGAGCGAGCAACCGAAAATGGCGGCGCCAGCGTATACGTGTCTCTACCCTGTACGGCGGATGCGTGAATGAAGGTATTCTAGGCTGCAGAGCGGTCGGTTCCTGTGATGTCATTTGGGACCACGAAAACGCACGATTGAGCGGGAAAATCAAAATTTTAACCTAAATTGTTTAATTTCTCAGTGAATAAAGCACCGTTTGTATCCGGACAAGCGCTGGGGGCACTATAAAACACGAAATCTTTCGAATAAAACCAACTTGCTTTTTCTCTTCATGGCTCCTTTAACAGGAAATTCCGGTTGATGAAGTGGAGAAAGGGAAAATGCTAGGCTAAGAAGTGTGAGGAAAGTATGAGGCGAGGCGAGGCGGAAAGGAGTCCGCGCGCCTCAAGAAAAAAAAAAAAACGCTTCCCGTGGTCGGAAACGAACCTGAGTAACTCGCGTTACGAAATCGTCGTCTATCCGATTGCGCCATCATCGCTTTTTCTTTTTTTTTTTTAGAGCACGAGTTAGTGTAACCTGTTTAAATAGCGCTATCATAGCATTCGAGGCGTAGCGGGGGCGTTGGCTCTGGACTTCGACTGAGTTGAAGCTCTGGATTCGGACTTTGTGGGATTTGCATGGGTTGTAGACTGTGATCTAACTCAGTTTGCATCTAACTCCGCTTTTTAACTATCTTCCTCTTACGAAAGAGGCAGGCCTTGGAAAAGCCAAGTTAAAGCTATAGGGAAGACCACCAGCTCTGCTGTTTCCTCAGTCTTTGCACCTCAATTGCGAGGGTGGATAATTTTTTTTCATTGCTTTGGCACACTTTCTGTGATCCACCCATCGCAGTATCGCACTGTGTAGTAAGGTCACAGAGATCAAACCTAAACCATCGGAAATCTAGAGCCGAGAAATATGCAATTTGCAGGGTCGCGCTACCTACGTTGTACTTTTTGAAACTCCGGCAGTAAAAGGTTCATAAATCATGCCAGAAACGTTAAATGTACGGCAGTATTCCCCCCTCCATGTAGTACGCATTTTTATAAAGCTTAGAGGTGACAAATGGTTGACTAAACCTGTCTAAATCAAAAGTATGAAAGCTGACTCTATCCCGTGGAAATCGTCGGATGCATAAAATGTCCGCCCTTTAAGCACCATGAAAAAAAATATGACAAATTGCCAACCTATTGTGTTACGTAATCGGAAGTACAATTGTTAATGCTCTCGTGCTCTCTGCAATGCTCTTGGCTGGACATATTATCGCCAAAATAAAGACAATTCACAGTTTCTATTTGAATGAGTGTAGCGAAGCGCTTTTTAGAGCGAAAGCTTTCTTAGTGGAACAGATGGCGTCCTGTCAAAAAACTAATGCAGTTCCCCAAACACCGGTTGGTCGACCGAAAAGCTCTGATAAGATCACTGGACACACGGCGCGTGCGTGAAATAGGGTTTCCTTTGTGTCAAAAGGGGGACTTTCAAATCGTGAAAAATGGACGGTTCTAGATAAGGCAATACAGGCATCGATCATGAAGAAGGGGTGCAGTAGTGTACCTTTATCTCGTAAACCATGGATCGGTATACATTTAGATCCTTCGTAGATGCGTTTACTTAATGGGAAAAAAATCGTCGCATGGGTGCTGATTGATTCTGATTGTAGGGTTTTAACGCGCCGACGCAACGCAGGCGATGAGGTGCGCCGTAGTGGAGGGCTCCGGATTAATTTAGACCACCTGGGAATCTTTAACGTGCGCCGAAATCTCGTACACACTGGCGTTTTTGCTTTTCGCCTCCATCAGAAAAGCGGCCACCGCGGCCGGGAATCGAACCCGCGACCTCGTGCTCAGCAGCGCAACGCCTTAGCCACTGAGCCACCGCGGCGGGCTTCGCATGGGTGCGGTTGTCGTTTTCGGTTTGGGTCTTTGAAGGTTTGAAGATCCATAGGACGCACTTCCAGCAAGGATTGGACGCACATTTAGCAAAGCCTTTGACATACTTTTGACGCACCTATGAGGTTAGAAGGCTTTCGCACTTCTCTGAACTTTCCTTAGGAAGGGACCTAGTTCTTTTCCCCCCTATCAGTACTTCGGCGCCCCCGGTGTTAGCGTTAGGGGTTTGAACGTCGTTCGTAAACAGCACGCACGCACCCACTCTTGCGAAAGTCGGAGAAGTAGCCTAATGACGTTACACGTTAATAAGTGAGGAGCTGTAATGAGACGGACAGATATAGAAAGTTCGATAGCGTGGTGGGCAGCGGACGTCCTCGGGCAACGCGTATGCTTACCAGGGCAAACCGCCATACTAACAAGGACGCTGCCAAAATGGTGCTCGGTTCGTACAAAATGACTCTGGACTCTGGCTTTCAAATTAAGTTTGAACATGTACTTCTCAGATGGAGTATACAGCGTGTGCGTAGTTTTATTCTAACGGACACACTTGTAATCCGCTTTAGTAAATTCCGCTTTAGTAATAAATCTCCTTACAACCGTTTTTTCGCATCCTGTGTGGTCGCAGAAGGGCTGCAAAATTGTCGGAATTATGTTAGTAATTCTGAAACAGCGGGGAAAAATAACGTATAGCAATGAATGACATGAAACTGGCGTGCTATAGCGTGTCATTGGCGGACAAACGTTAGCATCGTTTTGTTTCCAGATTATGCGAGTACACTGGTTTTCAGGTGCCACAAATCTTCCCGCAAACGCCAAGTGGGGAGCGCACGAGAATTCCTTCAGGTTTTTACAACTGCGTTGGGAACTCTACACGATTATGGAGTCGTCGTAGCCGCCAAACGTGATTGATTGTAGTGTTTAACGCGCCGACGCAACGCAGGCGATGAGGTGCGCGGTACTGGAGGACTTTGGATTAATTTTGACCACCTGGAAATGTCGCCAAACGTGGTTCAACGGGAATTTCACCTGTTTTCAGTGCGCCATACTCCTTCCACTGAAGCATACGCATTCGGAAGTAGCGAAAGGGGCGATAACTAAGCATTTTCTAAGAATTTTTACGGATACGCCGTCAACCACCAGTTAACCCCGCAGAAGCCGATGTGCGTCGAAACGAAACGGGGAAGCACTGAGGATTCCGCATTCTCTTTAGCGCTTTTTTACAACTTAGCATTCGTAATAAATATGCCATGTTTTGGGGTAATTATATATGGTTTTCTTATCTCACGAAGGATACATAATTTCGATTAGGAAACGTCACTTCTAACGCCGGATGAATTTTGTCTGTAACTTTAGTGCAAGAAATACTCACGCATGGGGCACCGAAGTTCGAGATGTGTTGGATTCGACCTGAAGAATTAGTACGCCGAATAAGTCCGCCCTGACAAGAACTCAGGACGCGCATTCAAACTTCCAGGCAGTTTCGTCACCCGTTGTTGTTTAATTCTCGATTTTGCCTGATGAAGTGTACTTTTTCAGCGGTTCAATGGTCGCACATGTATTTTTTTAAAACCCAGCATACTTGCGTAACCTGGAAATGAGCGAAAAGTAATAAGTAGTGCATCGTTTCGATTATGAGTCCCGGCCTTAGCGCCACCTTCGCTTTTCAAATATATTCCTATGGCGTAGAGAACCCTCGGCATACCCCGCGAACTATCCGAGGTTAGTCAGAAACTGTATATATGAATCCCGCAGTGGAGCCAAGAAACGCTACGAACGAGCGCGAGAAAAAAAAAAAAAAAAAGAAGTGGTGTGGGGAACCGCGGAAATTGTTACGAAACAGCGCAGCAAAAATGCTTAGTAAGAACGTGTAATGGACGCAGGCTCGTTGCACGGCCGCTTCACGTCTGGCCTTTTCCGACATAAAATAGATAACCCAGTACTACATCGAAGAAACATCTGTGCGGAATATTTCCCCACAACTTTTTCTCCCGTTTCTTCTTAATGGTACTAGCGCATATCCTAATAGTGGTCGTGTTTGGCATGCGCCAAGGTTGCCTTGACATTTTTTTTTCTTCAGCACGCGTGCAAGCGGTGTAAGTTTATTGCCACATCGCTTACACATTCAAAAATGCTCGCATATTACTTTCACTGCTTCTACGACGGGTCGATTTTAAATACGCAATGTCTCTTTTCGTTTTTACGCAGGTTAATCGCGCTTTTTGTGTGTGTGCGTTTCCGTGCGACTCGTGTGGGAGTTAAACCAACTTCCAATATTACAAACAAAGAAAAAGCCTTGCTTGTAAAATAGAGAAGGTTATGCCCACGAGGCACCATCTCTGAAAAGGACATTAAAACTTCGCGAGTGTAGCCTGTAAAAATCGCCACTTTATTACCACGCAGCGTACTTTTTTAGGCAGGCATTCACGCAGTTTCCGGAACAGTTGAAATATGCTTTTAATTTCATTTTCGGTTTCCGTTGAGACTCTTAACACATTTTTAAAGTCACGACATAGTTTAAGTCATTCTGGAATCACTGATATCTAGCCCCCGGAGGTGCTTTGTGTGTGGACAAAGCAGTGTTGACTTTAGTTTTAATTTTGCGGTGGATGGACATTCATTCTCCGACAACAGCTTCACGCTAAGCGAAGAATTACCCTTTGGCGTCAAATGCACTCTATAAGCGAAAGGACTGTTACAGTACTTGAACAATTAGAGGGGTTGAAAACATCCAGTGACACAAAGCATGCAAGCGTCAGTTTGCCCCAACTCCCACAGCTGCTGCCAGCAGGGTTCAAATCGACTTAAAGGCACCCCGCAACACTTCTTTCAACTTTTTTTCTAAGTCTTAAATTCTTTCAGCACGTAGTCAACAAACACATTCAGTACTTCGAATATGGAGTCACAAAGGGGTACCAGCCAAAACTTACTGCTCTATGCCCATCAGATAACTTGGAAACCTGCTCAAAATATTTTTCTCTTTCTCCCGAGTCTTGGCGTTCTTTGGGTGGTCTAATTACGTCATTACAGCAACGTAGCGGCTATTGGCCGCTTCGTTTCTGTTGCAGAAATTAATGCGTTCGATAGCCACTTTAAAAAGAAGGCCACTAAAGCAAAGCAGAATCGGAAGGCGGCTAATTCTGCTGCGAAGAGCGAATCACGCATTCTCTCTCCGTGCTGTCGATAACTTTAGTATTGACAATGCTTCCAGATTCGAAGGAAAGAGGGAAAGCGTATATCGGAAGTGTTGCAGGGTCCCTTTAAGCCGACTTTATTAGTTTGGGACAAAGTATGGGACATATTTACGTCAAAATGGGACACAACTTTCTTCCGTAGATGAGGTATCACGCAGGAGATGGTTATCAAAGACAATGGGAACAGTGAGCTGTAGGATGTTTCGGCAATAATGCACAGTGATACAAGAATCAAGGCCATAATGTTTCACATGAGCTTCACAAGGCAACTAGGAGCACAAACACTTTACGCAACGTGTCTTTAAAGAAGTAAAAAGAACAGCGTCGACTGAACTCTGGTCAAGCGCCCCAAGCACAGCAAAGTAAGTGCTGGGAGCGCGTGTAGAGGAGAGTGCGACGCATGGAGCGTGAGAGAGTCACAGTTTGGCGGGTGCAGAAAAGCATGTCACTGCAAGATTCCACACCCTAAGTTCCAGGCAGGTTAGTCACACGCCGTGCATGTGACCCAGCGCGTGGAATAACTGTCTGTCACTTGTATGGGTGCTGGCACGCCTACAATCGGTCACAAGCACACACACGCGCGATAAAGAATGAAAACAGGGGCCTACAAACAACGTGTGTTTAAGGAGCTGACCTGATGAAATTGGGACAGTGGTCCTCAGCAGCAACCGGGTCATCCAGGCCGAGCACCACCTGGCTGGCTACTGTGTCAGCCTTAGCGTTTCCTATCCGTCGTTGGCCCTGCTTCGTCCCTGGTTCTTTGATGCGATCTGGCGTTCACAGTGGCGTCTCGGCGGCGCGCCGGCCCGATTTGCTGCGGCGCACGGCGGGCTAGCTGAACTGGGCGATGCAGCGCTGTTTGTGCTGCGATCCGTTGGTGGTGATGCGCTGAGTGTCGGTGCGTGAGTGAGCCATGTGCATGAAGTCGACCGAGGAGCGGGACACGTCGACCAAGCCGCAGCGGGACTTCCACATCAGTGCGAAGGCCTCCTGGATCTCGCGCATGCGGACCACGTAGATGACCGGGTCGACGAACGACTTGATCAGCACTAGCGAGTTGGTGAGTATGCCGAAGGTCAGGCGCACGTCCAGGGACAGCGACGTTATCGGGTAGGCGCAGTCCAGGCATGTCAGCACGTAGAAGAGCACGGCGGGCATCCACCCGGCGAGGTACGTGCCCAGGATGAGCAGGGTCGTGTACACTGCCTTGACGCTTCTGCGCAGCTGTCCCGGAATCTGGGCGGACAGGCCGACCCCCAGCTGGTGGCGACGGACGAGGATGAAAATGTGCGTGTATATGAAGCACATGAGTACCAGGGGCACGAAGAACAGTCCGGAAAGCGTGACGCGGAAGGTGCTCCAGAGGATGAAGTCGTAGCGACAGTTCACAGTCTGAAAGCCCTGTCCTGGCACGCTGGAGAAGTAGAGCAGGAAGAAGAACAATGGCAAGAGCCACATGGCTGCGGTCGAGAGCCATACGGTGCGACGCGTCACGGTGGCGGCGTAGTGCAGGGGCCGCAGGATGCCGATGTAATGGTTCACGGCGAGTGCCAGCAGGTGAAAAACGGACGCGATGAGACCCGTGAGACGGAATGCTTCCAGAGACAGCGCCCAGCAGGCTGGCGGCTGGACGTGGTACACCGCGGGGAGAAGGCTGTTGACCACAAGGCCGACGCCGACGACCAAAGATGCGTAAGCGTTCGCCGCCGACAGGCTTAAGCTGAAGCAGAGCGTTGGGCTGGGGCTACGTCGAAGCCAGTGGACCGACTCCACGATGACAAGGTTGAAGACCATGGATATTAGGCAGGCCACTAGCATGACCGGGACAGCTAGACGGTACACGTCCCGGGCCACCTCCAGCGGTGACCGGATGGTGGCCGTGGCGTTTAGGCCCGGCCATGAGGCGTTAATCGCAGTCATTGAGTCTGCGCTGGCTCGACAACGTGCAAGGCGCTTCGACAGGCCTTACTGGGCCTGAGACGCTGTCTGTCCTTACAGCTACTGGTCGCTGGTGATAGCGCAAAAGTGGCGGGAGTTCGGGCTTTTCAATTAGGTGGGGACCAGGGAGCAGAGTGTATACAAACTCTGTTATTCGAACAATCCGAAAAGCGGAATTGATTATCCGCTTATTGGATAGTCTAAAAAGATGCGTGAGGCGGAGTGACTCGTTGTTCCAGGGATCCCAAACAGTGTAAAAGGTACAGTCAATGTTTACGTGCTTGTAACACCAGAATAATTTGTACTTCTCCGTTCTTGTGACTTGGAGCTTTTTTGTCACATGCAGCAACGCCCACACTTGCCGAGCCAAGATTTCCAGACACGTATATTTTGCTACTCTGTGAAAGTTTCCACTATGGAGGTGGACTGGCCTTAGTATTTTTCTTCTTTCACGTAGAAGTCCAAAAGTGCGTAAAAGGTTTGCGGCAGTTTTTTTTACAATGCCACAGAAAAAAGCGCCACTCTTTACTTACTTGCGTAGCACAGCTGAGAAAAAATATTGTCCTTGAAGTGGAATATCAGAATTCTGGCGAGAGTCCTCTTACGTTTAGTGCCTCAGTCAGCAAACTGGTGGGAGTCAGTCGAGCGCAGGGACGCAAGCGCGAGAGCTCAGTCTCTTCAAAATATTCTCAGCACGTCACTGCGAGAGTCAGAAGTTTTCAATGAGGCCGTCAATTTCTTGTCATTGGCGCACATTCGTAGTGGTCGTACATCTCGGTCAGTTTACGCTTTTTCCGAAACAACAAACTCCAGTTATGAGCGGTGGTTAACGCCACAAAATAGGTCCGTAGCTGAGCAAGAGTTCTTAACAACGGGCGGTCACAAGTTAGCAGTCAACTGATGCTTGAAAAAAAAAAATGAGGGGGGACAGCTAGAGGAAAGTGTTCAATTAACCGGCTTTAAGAAGGAATAAAATGGTGGCACAGGAATGATTACGTTGTCCTCTGACGAAAAGTGGGCCGGTGCTGTCGAAAGTCAAGTTTGCAGGCTTCGCAGTCAAATAGACGGTGATTTCGGGCGGAGAAACTGCACCACGTTGTGGCTTGACTGAACGGTGAAGCATGAAGAGTTGCGAGCGAAGTTTTCCGGGGCTGCGGTCTTCGGTGGCACCTGTACCCGCCGCCACGTCTGGTTGGGGTGACGACTCTGACACAGACTGGCGCGGCGTGGACGCGCGTCGTCGTCATAGTCCGCCGCCCGCCGCGCGCACGGCGGTGGCGCCGCGAGCGGCGCCTAACGCAACGATCGCTTTGGGAAGGATAGGGGAAGGACGCAGGAGTGAGGGCATTCCTTTCTGAAGCACTTCCCCAAAAACAGCTCTCCCCTTTGTCTCTTCCCATCACCACTCATTCAGTTGCGCGCGCCCGCTTCCCCAGCGCTCAACAGTTCGCCGGCCGCTCCCGACGCAAGTGGCCGCCTTTATGTTCGCTCCGACTGGGAGCCTTTCGCTGTCCCCGTACGAGAACGCACTGAGTGCAGCGTTTTGTCCCCTTCATAGACCTGTCTTTTCTCTGCTATCTGGCTGTGACGTGATGTCAAAGTCTATGTTCTGACGTGGGAGGTCCGACAGTGGAGTGACCCAACCGCCCTTTCCTTTTGTAGTCCCGATGTTCTGACGTGGGAGGTCCGACAGTGGAGTGACCCAACCGCCCTTTCCTTTTGTAGTCCCGATGTTCTGACGTGGGAGGTCCGACAGTGGAGTGACCCAACCGCCCTTTCCTTTCGTAGTCCCGATTGGGCGGGGGATTATTTTCCCCCTTTAACGGAATACACCGCTGCTTTTTCCGTGCGCGCGATATATTTTTATGCATATTTGCTGAAAGACCTGTGTTAGATGCACTGAGTACGAGAAAAAAAAACAATACTCTAAAATTTTTATGATTTTCTGCTGCAGCCGGTGCACCTTATTTTGGTGAAATAAAATGTGGACGGAAACGCCAACCTCCGAAAAAAATAGATGGTCCTTCCGCGAACAGAGCCCGTCTTTCGCGTTAGCGTACTTTCTCCAATCTCTGCCGTCATTTTCTCTCTCATTCTTTTCTTATTGCTTAAGAATTGTTCGCACACCTGCGACGCGAAGCTTCAACAAGGTTAGAACTTACACTCTCACTATAAACTTGGAAACTTGTACAAAACGGCGTTCCAAGAAACGGCGTTCCTGGAACTGGTTCCTTTTTGGAGGAACGGAGGAACGCAACCGTTCTATTAAGAGTGGGTGGAACTGTAACGGTAACTCGTTACGTTTACGGAGGAACGGCAGAGGGAACAGCGTTCCTTCTTGAAACGTTCCATCGCTAGGATTTGGCTGTTTTGGATGTCAAGGCTTAGGGCGCTGATGCTAGTACAAAAAGCCAAAGGCCGGCCGCTATTGTTTATCTCCGTCCTTCCGTAGAATGTGCTTCCTCGAAGGCCAAATACAGAAGAATAACCACGCAGCGGGGCCGCAGCCTGTCGGGCAGGCTGCACCGGGTGCGCACGGCCTTGTCGCCACGTCGGCTGCAGATGCGCATGAGACAGGTGTTTCGACGCCCATTTGATTCGCTTTCTGCCGCGACCTTCTTTGTGCATAACCGTAGAACGTGAAAGCCGAGCAGGAGAAGAAGCAACCATTGAGTTTCTTAGTAAGTATACTAGAGAGGAAACTGCGCCTCGTAAGCCATGTCGTCGTGGGGGTTCATGGGAAGACCCCCTTTTTGGCTTGGGCTTGGCATAACAACTGGATTCTTAAGAGGTTTTTGGGATTTGCTTTCTTCACTATACATTAACAGGTTTACGAGCTACAAGGAAGCCGAAATCCTCCGTGTTCTGTTGTAGCCGTGTTTGGCGAAACAGCAGGCAGTGCGTGATCACGCCTGACATTGCTCATGCCGCAGTCGAAGGACGCATGACTGAGCGTGTAATATGCCGCCGCGAAATTTGTAGCCGACGAAAAGAAGAAAAAAAAAACGTACTTCGACGAAGACAAGATACGACCACGGGGATACGACAGATACGGGCGCTTGAATGCGTCCTATCTTGTCACTTGTGCACGACTGTTTAACGCCACGTTTTCTTTTTACTTGTTAAACTAGTTGGCGGTCGGTGCACCGGTTCACCATGAAGGCAACGTTTTAATAGGCACGCTCAAAAAACTTTCCAAACTCCTCAAGCAACTTATTATTTGCAATAATGGTAAAATGAATAAAATCAGAGTCTCTAATAAGTTTCCCCCCCAAATATTAACCTTGTTTGTAACAACAACCTTGGCCTGCGGAATAGCAGGCACAAACCGTTCCGGCAAAAATACGCTGTACTTCTTTTTTCCCTAGTTTGAAATCAGCCTGTTTTTATTTTCCACTTACATAATTGCACACTATTCTTCGTGTTTTTTGTGGCACTTTGTTTAAATTTGCGGTCACTAAAACGTTTCAATCCAAGCCAATGATTAAACTAAGGCGAGCGCGATGTATAATGGTGGTCCATGACGACACAGACGACCTTGATGTGAGCCGCATAGACGCTAGCGCCAGATTCCTCTCTAGTGCATACTGTAAGAAACTCTATGGACGTAACTGTACCTTGTTCATCGCACACATGTTATCTACAGTACAGGCAGCCGTGTCAGCCGAAGGGGCCGTACGAGATTTATCTTCTGTCTGTCAATTGACATCAGGGTCGTCGGCGTTGCGCTCACCGTGTGCAAAAACAAGGCGTCAAGTTAGCCTCAGATTCTTGAAATATCGCCGCTGCCGCCCAAAGCGTTGCGAGAGCTATCTGATCTCATGCGGAACAGCAACCACCCCTGTGAGCTGCAAGCCGAACCTGACCTCAGACGGTATGCGGCACGGCCATGGCGCTCGAACTCGCCGCCGTAAACTTTCTCATAGACCAAACGGACCATCAGTTTGGTGATGTGTCCACTTCCAGGTTTGCTTTGACGATTGGTTTTGGATTTTTGCTGGGAATTTTCACGCCACCTTTAGTTCGCACCATAGCAGTGCGACGACTGTGCACAGTGTGCTGTATTGTTACGGACCAGTTCCGACCAGTGACTCAGCCGGGAACCGATAGCGAGCCGAGTAGTGTATTCTCAAGTAGAGTTACCAACCATCCCGGATTTTGGGGGACTGTCCCGACTTTTTATACAACGTCCCGAGTCCCGCACCGTCCCTATGGGGACAGGCCCGGACAGCTATAGGTCCCGGATTTGTTTCGGACCGCCCGGTTAGGAACGTTTTCGATCCAAAGCAGGCTCAACAAGGCGCGTCACGCTCCGGAACACAAAGTTAGCGCGAACTTGTCCAGGCAGAGCTTCAGGTAATGCTGAACTTCCACGTGAAGTGCGACAACATTTACGAGTACATTCTCCAGAAACAGCAATTGTTGCGAGCAGCATGTACCAGATAAAGTAACACTTCAAGAGGCCGCAACCATAAAGAAACAATGAATTTGCTTGGAAGATACCGCCATAAAGAAAACTGATTTCGTTGCCTTCATATGTTAGAGTAAGCTACCTCTCCCCTTTCCCCCTTTCCGACTTCCTTCATTGAAGAGTTGGTAACCATAAGTTGGTGGCTGCTACCGGGCGCAGAGTTCCTCCGCTCCGACAACGAGAAGCCGGAAGCCAAACTTAAGAAGTGTAGCACAAAGTTACAGTAGACAAGGGTGCGGGAAAAAGGCGACCATGAACTCACAACCCCGCAGGGTAACACCCTGAAGCTCTGTTATTGACGCTCTGACTCAGATGCTCGCGCGTGCCAGCATTTAAGGAGCAACCCAGTGCGGCCAAAGTTATGCGCACGGCCCCACATAGTTCTTCAGCGGGCGTCAAACAAAATGTACACAAAACCTGCTAGCTAGCACACATGCTAGCACACGCCTATGAGCGCATGCGGAGGCAGTCTCCTGAGCCTGAGGGACTGAACCAACTCATCCTCAAGTATAACACGGCAGTACCCTCAAAAGCTTTGGTGGTGTACGGCTCTTCAACATTGCCAAAAAAGTGTTGACGAAAGAAACTAGTTTTCGTCTGACCGACACCGACAGCGAGATGCAACTCGTGCTGAGGTCAAACAAAGGGCTCTACTAAGTTGTGAAATGTATTCTGGACATTCTTTTTTCACGTATACTGTAATATAGAGTCAGCATTCATTAAACGCCTATGTGTTGTTCCTTTCGATGTGGTTTCTTGTCCAAAACATTTATGTTCGTGCAGGGGAGTAGCTTTCTTTTTGCATATCTGAAGCGCAGTATCCTGACTGCACATTTGAAGACCCAAGGGGGAAGCGCCATAGGTGTTGCACTTGTAATAGACGAGCGCCACACTTGCAGTTAAACATCCGGTGCTCCCTGAAAAAAATACCCGCATTTCCCCGAAGGGGAGCATGGGGAAGTGCGAATGCACGGGTGATGCTATGAGGGGGAGTTATGTTGAACTGTGTTGGCATTCGCCCGTTAGTTGCATTTAACACCCCCGCGTGATCAAGTGGGGATTCACACACCCCGTTAGTCGTTCTCTGGAAATCTTGGTGAATTAAAGTGTATGTTCGAGGAGATCACACACACACGCAAGTAAAGTGAAACGACAGTATTCTTTATTCAGCACTTGTTGGTGTTGTCGTTGTAGTTGATGGTCATTATGACCGCCTTGTGGTCACTGAAATGTACGGTCAAGAGTTGTTGCAAGACCGCGCGTATCAGACAGTTCCTCGCAAAGGCCAGGTCGATGTAGCTGCCGTTGATGATGGTGGGAGCCTCTAGCGGTAGGCACGTCATGGAGTGGTTGGCGAGCATGTATTCCATCAACCACTCGCCGCCCTTTCGCACGTCCACGTTAAAGTCCCCAACAACCACGACCGGGTCCGAGGGCTTTACGCGCCTGGCCACACTCTCCATCGCCGCGTCCACGTATTCGACGACGTCGTCGCGCGAGATGTTTGGCGCGAGGTAGAGGGTGACGACCACGATTCCGTCGCCCGAGTACGCGTCGGTGTAGACGGCACTGTACGGCGACTCGTCCCTGACCGGCGAGGTGGACACGGCGTGCGACACGAGGTTCGCGTAGACGTGACCGACGAGGTAGACGCCGCAGTACTCGCCCCGACTTCCGCTCCTGGCGAAGCAGCAGTCGTCGATGGGGAAGTGGGAATGAAAGAATTCTTCTTGGCCAATCGCCCTAAGTGGGTATGTGCTAAAGAAATTAGGAACTCTTCTTGGCCAATCGCCCTAAGTGGGTATGTGGTGCGGACGGACGGACGGCGGTGGACGCGTGATTCAGGGTCGCTTAAGAAGTGCATTCGCACTTAAAAATTCGTCTAGGAGCATTTCTTTATCTCATTTTATATCCAGATAATCTGCTCCCGGCGGGGTTCATATTAGCACAATATACGTAGTTCGATGTGACTGTTAAATTGTTCACTTCATTTCGACTTAGGATTATCCCACAGCGGATTTTAATTTTAAAATACCAAATGTAACGTTAATGTAACGACACGTTACAAATTCCGAAGTGTAACTGGAGCGTGTTCCTTTCTCAATGTAGGAACTTGTAACGGGAACTCGTTTCAAAATTGGTTAGGAACAAGGAACGAGCTTTCGTTCCGATTTTACAGGAACGTGAACAACACTGCTTGAAAATCGCTTCACTGACGTCATTGCGGGTGGTAGCGCTCAAGGCGAAGGGAGCGCCGATTGGTTATGCACGGCAGCGGGCCACGCGCTGCTAATGATTCCCCCTGCGCGCAGCGCCACACACCAACTATCCTGGGTGTTGCCTACCAACATGTTTTCTTGCTAGTGCGGCTTTTTTTCATGATCTTGATTGGGAGGCTTGACACCCCGTCAGAACGCGCGGTGTCAAGTTGTAGTTGTAGCAACTCTGTAGTTGCTAATTGTTCCGTCGTAGACACTATAGCAGTCACAACTATCCGATTACTCAGTGTGGAATACAACCTAAGTGGTTTTCTTTACGTTGAGCGTGAGATTGCTCATTGCTATTAATTGGTTCTGTGATATTGAACTAATTGACAACATTTATCAATTCCGAATTTATATGGCTTTGTAATTCAGTTTGTTACCGACGAAGGCGAGGGCCATATGTCTCACAGGAGAACGCTAATGCATCAAACTATTTTAACTCTAGAAAGAAGTCATTAACGCAGCGGGGAAAAAACAGGAGCCCGAGAAGAGCTCACTGTGGAATTCCTTTAACCACCATCTCAACAGATGAAACAAAGTTGTCATTACCCTCGCTCTGTTTGCGTCCAGAAAAGGAACTGGCAAAAAAACTTCGGAACATTTCCTTCTGGGGCAATAGCTGTATAGCTTATGGAATAATAATTTGATGAAGTTGTCAGAAGCATTTTTACCATCTAAAAAATTATAACTCCTTCTCTCCGGAAACAGGGGTGCACGCGAAGCTGGACCTCAGTGAAAATGAAAACGACCAAAATCAAAACACACTTGCGCCAAAACCAAAAAGGCAATGAGCGAAAATGAAAACGCAAAACCATCGATCGACCAAAACGGAACCCTATCATTTCGCTTAGCTTTTACCCGAACGCAAACGTTTGGTATACGTTATCGTAGATCATTCTGCTGCCATTTTACGGAATAATGTCCACGCTCTTCACTGGCTGCCCGCTCCACGTGCGGCCTACCCATGCCGCCCTGGAGAGTGGACTTCCCGTCAAGAACGAGCAACCGCGCCTACGATGTGGCGTGATGCGAGTGACGCCGCTAGTTGGGTCCTATTGTGGCGTGATAGAACGCGACACTTGTGCGCGCCCGCCCGCGCCAGCTGCAAATGGCGAGCGAGAGCTCCGCCCGAGAAGGGGAATACCTGGGAGGGCTTCAATGTGTAATTCCATTTATAAGCTCCTACAGGAGCACAGTCAACACGTTATACCTGGCCAATCCTCCCGAGTGGGCGCGTGCGGAACACTTCAAGGTCATCATCACCATCATAATCACCATTCTCATTAGAACACGCGAATAAAGATGGATTTGCCACAAGTTGTTTCAGCGCACGGCACGACCGACGGTGCAAGTCAGCCAACACAAGCTTCCCATTAAAACACGAGGGCGTCTTTATTGTTGTGTAACGAGGAGTTACGATGGACTCACCTGATCGCATTTCTCTGGGACTTACTAATGCATGACCCACGGGCTTACAAAGCATCGGGTACCGTTAAAAAAGCTACTACACACTCATGTAAATGCTCGTAACGGCCTAGTTTGCTTCTTTTAGAAACGTATTACTTCTTTACGGAGATAAAGAATAAAAAGAGACGAATTTTGGTTTATTCAGTTTTCACTGGATGGCGCTAGCTGTCTACCAAGCAAGAGTTTTATTCTTTTGTTTTAGTACAGAAGTGACATATCTCTAAAATAAGCAAACTACCCCGTTGTGTACATTGATATGTATTTGTAAAACGTTTCGTATTGGTGCACGATTTTTTAAGTCTGTAGGTCATGAAGTAAGTTTCATAGGTATGTTAACAGGTGAGTCCCCCTTAAGGAAATGAATAAGTGTGACTACAGCGGATGACGTGGACTTATGGTAATGGAAACCATATCTTGGCTGTTGCTGATAATACCGCGATTAGACAAAATTTGTTTACATACTCCTGCATCGAACTTTTTCAAATGTTGTATTACGTGTACTCAAGAAAGATATGGACTTATAACTAATTAGTGCACCTCAGTTGGGATCCTTGCACACAGGCGCGATTTTAGCTAACTATAGCGACCTGCGGGTGTACCACTTTATGCAATATAAGCTGAAAGGGTAATCCTCAATTATTTATAGCAATTTTGTTAGTCATAGTGTGATCCAATCACGCTTACGAATATCCCGCTTGAATCACGGCGCGGTATCGCCCGTACGTGTCCTCGTCACCATTGGCCACCGTTCCTGCATGCTTTGCTAAGGCGAGACCTACAGAATATTATCCTGATTAAAGCACAGACACCCAATGCCCCTAATGACCAAACGCCCCAGAGTGCGCGGAGGAACGTGAGCATTCAGCTCAAATTTTGCTTCTCAATGCTGTAACCTACGGGACGCTATGCACGATCAGATCGATCGTCTCGTGCACCTAAAACAGACATTTTATACGTTAAACACGTACCGACGAAACGTAGACTCCAAATCCCTCACCGGAAGCCACGCCAGCAGAAGGTCGGTACTGCTCGCATCAACAGTTCGAAGAATTTCTGCGACACAATTTCAACCCACCGTGAAGCTTGGACGCCCAAGTTGATTGAAAGACTCGAAAACACACCACCGAAATAACTCTGGCGGAGTAAAGTACCGTTGCTGACGCACCTCTCTTACACCTCTGGGATTCCCTAAAGGCCTGATCCAAAAACACTCAAACAACAACACTGGCCAACGCCTTGAAATCGTAATCGCGAGACTAACCAAGCTGCAGCGTACGCGCATCAACTGAGCCAGAAGAATTGGACTCAGTTCCGCAATAAATTGAAAGGTACGCTTGGCCTCCGAAAAACGTGGTATGTTAAGGCGAAAGTGCCCCATTGCGATATAAACTGTCGTCGTCGTCGTTGTTGTTGTCCAGTACTTAAAATAGCCGCCGCTTTAAAGAGTAAATTTATAGGTATAAAAACTTATATTAGGGGAATTAAATAGTAGACCAGTGCACAACAGCTATTTCCGTACGTTTCCATTGGTAAAACACAAGTTAGCCCGGGTTCAGGCTGTTGTCGCAACTGTAGTAATATCTTTAAATAATGACGTCATTTGACGTCTCAGCCAACCGAAACGCGTGAAACGCCGTTTATTTTTACGTCCATAGCGCACGATATGGCTGTTACGTCGGTAGCCTGAACATAGCCTTTGACCAGAGCCTGCCGCGCGGCAATTGAATGTGACGGCACGTGAGTAGAACAGGTTCACCCCAGCCGCGTCAAATTCTAATTCTGGGGAAGCCGTGGGGTGAAATATCCCCAGTCTGCCTGTCGAGGTGTACCGCGCCAAAAGACGAAGAAACAAAAGCGAAGGAAGAAACGCAGACACGGTGCGGGGCCTGTCGAAGTAATTTGTGCCGAAAGGCCAAGAAATTAAAACGAAGACAGGGACGCAAATGTCATCTAGAAGCAAAGACGTCGTTAATAATCGCCGGGTTTTCGCCTTCAAAGCACGTGACAGACTTAAGTGCCCCGAGGAAGTTTTCGCTACGCTCCCTCATGGGAACGGGGGAATCAAAGCGTCACGGCACACCGTCTGCGCCACATTATCCATACCTAGCACGTCGGACACCAGAAGGTCTTCCTGAACGAACTCAAGAGACGTCTGGAAGGACTCTCTTATATGAACCCACCAATTACACCGCTGTACACCGGTATGGAAAGCCCCGAACTAGATGAGCACTTCTCAATGGCTGAGATACAAACAGCAGGGCATAAATTCACAGGAGGCCGCAGAAAAATTCGTTATGGCTAATAGGTTGTGCTACAAGTAGAAACAGCGACGCCAAGAAAACATGCCATGCTGCTCCATATCATCGTTCTGTTGCTGCATGGATATCTTCATTTATTCAAAACCTATTGATTTCGGCGCACGTTAAAGATTCCCAGGTGGTCAAAATTAATCCGGAGCCCTCCACTACGGCGCGCCTCATCGCCTGCGTTGCGTCGGCGCGTTAAACCGTATACAATCAATCAATAAAAATCAAAACCTATTACGGTAACTTGCAATTTCTCACAATTTTATTCTTTGGAACTTCCCGGAATGCAAAAACTTAGCCCGCTCCGACTCCTCGAATCGTTGGGCCGTTAAATTTCATTTGGCTAATTCGTCAAGGTGATAAACGGAGTTGCGGGCAAACTCAACATAAAGCTGACGTCATCAAACGCACCGAAGACGGCAAGAACATGCAAAACGCGCCACCAAAATCACGGGAAGTTAGTTTCGCACACGATCAAGCTTAAAAGAATTGGCGCAGCTTGCACTTGTGGCAAAAAGCTGGGGCAACAGCAGAGCTGGCGGCCCCATCACCCTTCGTCAGAGACCAGGCTGCAGCCTGACAGCTTTTTCCGAACTTGCCGCTGAAAGTTCTGCATGACTGGCAGGCCCGGATCGTTTTGTTCGCAGGCTTTCACATCTCTCCCAAATTGGACCGCGCCAGAACCCGCGGCAACCGGCTTCGCGAACTCGGCGTCTGTAGCGCGAACTTGTTGTCTGTGCTCTCCACTTCAGACGCGAACGCACGGGAACTGGCGAGAACAGCATGCGAGAGATCACGCCACGAACGCTGGGCAAAGTGTTCTCGAAGGTCGAGGAGTGGCCCATGCTCGCACCACGTGCATGAGCGGCAGCGCGAGCTCTCCTCGGCAAGCTGCGGCTGCCCAAGAGCTCCACCAGCCGGTCCAGCCGCAGCTCCTCGTCGCTGACGCAAGCTTCCACTACCCCACGATGAACCAAGCACCCGACGCTACCATCGAAACGGCTGCCATGGACACCGGCAGTATCCCAATCAACGGAGAAGACCCTCAAACGTCGAACGTGCAAGTTGACCACAACACCTGGCGCACGACCGTTGCAGTCCGAGGCACCGAACTCTTACCGACGGACACCGAAGGTTGGCAAGCCGCCAACAGACGCCTTCGTCAGCGAGCCTTCACCACGACCAACGGTGAGCCCACTACCATCCGCGAGGAACCCACAACCAATCGCGCTGCATACGTGAAGAGAATAGCTGCACGTATTAGTAAAGCGGCCCGCATGCCCCGATCACTGCCGAAAGAAGAGAGCAAGATAGTGTTGCGACCACGTGGCGGTCTCAATGTCGCCCGCATCGAAGCATTGAGAATTATGGCGGCCATTTTCGCGGCGGCAGGAACAACGCTACACGAATCCAAAGAAGACACTATCTGCACTAACGCGGCTAAAAATATAATCGTGGTCAGTACCCCAGATGAAACCAGGGCCAACAAATACTCTGGCATACGACGCCTTTGCGTAGGCGAAAGGGAACACGAGGTGAGTGCCTATCTATCGGCACCAAACGGCACAGCCAAGGGAATAATTCGTGGCATTGCACTAACGGACACGCACCAAGACCTAGAAGCGAATATTGTGAACGAGGCCAACCCACTGGCGCTGGACGCGCACAGAATTGGCAATACGACCACCATAATCGTAGTGGTTGAAGGAACCAGAGTACCGAACTACATTAAGTACGGCGCAATTCTAGTCAAATGCAGTCTGTACCGACAACACTACGAAGTGTGCCGATGTTGCGGCAAGATAGGTCACCGCACGGACGTATGCCCCTTCCCGGACGCTAAAGTGTGCTACGCATGCAATGCGCCAAATCCAGGCCCCGACCACGAAAATGAATGTAAGCCACGCTGTAAGCTATGCAACGGCCCTCATCCCACCGGTGTGACGGGATGCAAGAACCGGTACAAGATCCCATACGTCGTCACGCGCCGCCGGTGGGAGCGAAAGCACGTGGAACAGCAACAGCCGCCATCAGGCTTAGCGGACTTCCCGCAGCTGCAACCGCAAACGCGGGAACACGCGCGCGCGCAAGTGCAGACGCAAGCGCAGGCGCGGGAACCAGCTTCGGGCAGACGCAGTCGCTCACGTCATCGCAGCAGCAGCAGCCGCCGACGCTCCGCCAGCCAACGCCGCAGCGCCAGCCGCAGCGCTAGTCGGAAAGGTCAAGCGGCGCGCTCGAAAGAACGCGTGGCGTGGGCTGATGTAGCCAAACCGCAAGCTCCCAAGCAACCGGTTACGCCTAAGCAAGCGCCAACTAAGCCACAGCCAAGCCCAGAAATGATTGCACTACGGACTGAAAACGAACGATTGAAACAACGAGTCGTCGAGCAGGACGCACGTATCATCGAAATGAACAGAAAGCTGGACCAATTGATTTCTCTCCAACAACGACTACAACCATCCGCGCAAGAAGCACCCGTCGAAGAGATGGCAGGGGAGGAATCGGTAACGGACGAGCCCGAACCCCAAGTCAAAAGGCGGGCCACTGATGCACCTAAAGACAACAACCGGAAGACGGCCCTCCAACGACTCGAAGAGCGCTTCAATAGACACGAAGAATCAACCCACAAGCGCCTAGCAGCACTCGAAACTACCACGGCGAACATTAACGCCCGCCTCACGGAACTTGAACAGACGTGTCAAGCCATGCAGAATAGCATCCAGGCAATACAAGAAACACTAGTGCAAATGCAAGCGGCTATCGCAAGACTCGGCCCTGGATCGCACCACCTGCAATCTAACCAACGCCCAACATGGCCAGAGCAGCATTAGCCCCTAACCGAGAACTAGTGGTCTGGCGGTGGAAACAGTCTACACCAAGTTTTGGATTTTTGAGGGCCCGTCAACCTAGCGCAACTGACGGCTGTGCCACGCCGCGAGGGCACTCAAGGGTGAGTGAGTCTATGTAAAATGTGCATCCAAGTACCGTACTAACGCGCACTTTTTTTCCGGAAAAATAGGTCGAAAAATCACATGCGCGTTAGAATCGGATACGAAACCGAAACCGAAACAGCGAAAATTTCGTCCCACCCATCACCTTCGCCATGTCAAGATGGCGCTGAAGCTTTTAGCAACAATTTTTCGCACGCAGGAAGCATAGGCGCCTAGGCTTTTCCATCGGAGTTCATACAAATAGTCAGATCGTTCCACTTGCGCGCTTGATAACAGCAATGGCAGCAGCGGCTCTCACGCGTTCAAAACGAGCGGTCGGCTGAAGCGTGCGCCTCTGGAGAAGCTCGCGGGATGGGCGTGTGAGGCGTGGGCCACGATCCCATCGACCATGGTTGAACGTTCGTTCAGAAGTGTGGCATCGCGAACGTGCTTGACGGCACCGAGGATGAGATCTTGTGGTCAGCGGAGAGCGACGAGGAGTGAGATGAGTGAGATTACTTCGGGAAATAAATCACCCGTTTCTATCGCATTTGTTTTTCTTGCTCACACAGTTCCATGCGCGTTACAATCGGAGGTGCAAGTTTTTTCGGTTTTTTGTCAGGAAAATTGGGTGCGCGTTAGAATCAGGTAATTACGGTATACTCTTTTGTGACCTCGCACAAAATCCTTATCAGTGCGGTGGTAAAAAACAAGAAAAAAAAATCGAGCGCTCTCGACAAGCATCGCACCTGAACCCTGCAGCGCTAATCTGACACGAGCGCAAGGTTATCTTGAAGGTGATAGCGCGATACGGCGCGGTGCATTTGGCAAAATATCCCGCCCGTACGTTCTAGAGACCCTAAACACAAAATCAAAACCGCAGTCGTCAGATAAGAAGCACGTTTTGTTTATAAATACATCGCGGAGTCACAACGAAATTACCTGCCAGCGCTTGTTGAAGTTCGAGGCACCTGAACCGGAGCTTCGTCTTCCTAACTGAAATCTGAAGATCCCACATCATTGCTTGATCCCTCACTGCTGCTGGAATCAGAAAAAATCGACAGCAGGAGCAGCCGAAGTGCTTGGCTACAGCAGTCCGACTGTGCGGAGCGCGGCGCGAACCGAACGCCATTTTTCCTCCTCCTCCCCTCCCCCTTCGGTTCAAATTACTCTTGCTACGCCGCCACCACACGAGACACATAAACAAACGAAACGGAAATTGAAAGAGACGTTGCCAATGAACACACCAGATGGCGATAGTTGTCTGTGGAGCGCGGGTTTCAGATTTTGCGGGAGATTTAAAATCATCGGACGCCGGCTTCCGATCGCCTATGGCGCCGTCGTGAAAGAGTAAAACATTTACGTTAATGATATTGCAAACCTTCAATTGAATGCCCAACTCCTTCAGTACGCAGATGACACGGCACTAATCTTGTCGCGGGAATCTTACAATGAGGCTATAGAGCTACTTCAAAATGATGTAACCAAAGTAGTAAGATGGCTAGATACAAATCAAATGTTTTAAACAAGAACAAAACCACGTTAATTTGCTTTAGAAACCCGCATAAGACAATAATACGTAATGGATCTATTGTGTTGCATTCTGATTATTGTAAAGACTGTTCATGCGTACCGCTACAGCTTTCATCCACAGTGAAATATCTGGGTCTTCATTTTGACGAGCACATGTCCTGGGTGCTTCACGTTGAATACATTATCAAACCCCTCAGAACCGTGTCCGCCCAGATATATAAACTAAAATTTAGTTCCGGTCTCAACCTGCGCCGGCTGGTTTTTAAGGCCCTAGGGCAGTCTATTCTGCGATATGGAATTTCAGTCTATGGTTCCTGCACACAAACCAGAATACAAAGAATCGAAAAGTTATTGGATCGAATATCTAGTAACATATTATATGGTACTGACCTCGAAACATTGAACAAAGGGGTAAAAACGTACATTGCCGGCGTGGATTCTTTTGTGGATCTGTATAATCAAGTAGTACTTCTGCGAAACTTCTTTCGTACTCGATATAAAAAAGTAGTAAAAAAGCCTAAGGTGCTACGCAAAACAGACCGTTACGAATTGCCTAGAATATATACCAACTATGGCAAACGGTGCCGAGAATACTACATTCCTTTTTATTTCAATCAGTTGCACGAGGACATAGAAAGGCTATGCTCAATTAATAAGGCGAAATCTCAAATTAAACATTGGTTAAATTATGTAAAGTAACTGAGTGTGGTTGACGGTGTGTTAGCGGGTAGAAGCAGTGTGATCTATTTCGAACAGCTCCTTCTGTCCATTCAGTAGTTTTATTTGTTTCATTAGTTTTTGCTGCCTCATTCGTTTATATTCTGTATATCTTATCAACATGTGTGTGAACTTCAAAAATTGGAGATTTTGTGAACTTTCATGAGTGCGAATGTGCATCTTGTTATAGTTATGTGTATACGGTGTTTTCGTTTTTGTTTTGTCTTTGGCAAAAGAGTTGCCTCTTGTATTGTTACCCCTGAGCGAGCATCCTGAGTCTGCCGTGACCCGCCCACAAGCGACTTGCGCTTCTGCGGGCACGAAATGTACAGTGAAATTTATTGTGAAATAAAGTTCTGTGTATGTATGTATGTATGTATGTATGTATGTATGTATGTATGTATGTATGTATGTATGTATGTATGTATGTATGTATGTATGTATGTATGTATGTATGTATGTATGTATGTATGTATGTATGTATGTATGTATGTATGTATGTATGTATGTATGTATGTATGTATGTATGTAAGAGGCCGATGGGCAGATACATAAGAACCGCACCTGGCAGCTACTCCGCCACTTGACGAAACTAAAGCCAAGGGGACGCAACGTCACATCCTTGCCTGCACCCTACACAAAGCCCAGGAGGAAATTGGCAAGTCAGAAGTCCGCCGACGTCTGAACGAAAGATACCTGCCCTCTACCCCCCCTGAACCCCTTCCAAACTACACGGGAATGGTCAACACCCATCTCGACGGAGACATTGAGGAATGGGAGGTTAGGGTGGTGCTACAGACGATCAACTGCAGATCGGCGGCAGGGCCTGACAAAACGACGAATAAAGCACTTCGCAACCTGAACGATGTGGCCATTTCCGCCCTCACACGATTCTACAACGAGTGCTGGCGCTGCGGCCGGTTACCCAAGCGCTGGAAGGAGGCGAAAACGGTGCTCATCCCCAAGACGGGTAAGCCCCCCACATCGACAATTTACGCCCAATCTCACTCACATCCTGCGTGGGCAAAGTCCTAGAGCATGTACTGCTCAACCGGTGGCAATCATACCTTGAGGACGAGGAGCTATACCCAAACACGATCCTGGGTTTCCGAGCAAAGCTAAGCACCCAAGACGCCATGCTGCTACTGAAACAAGAAGTAATTGACCAGACAACTCACTCCCTAGACAACCGAGCGGTTCTGGGCCTAGACCTACAGAGTGCTTTCGACCGAATCAATCATTCAGCCATTCTCAAACAAGTATCCCACCTCAATATGGGACAGAGAACCTTTACGTATATCAAAGATTTCCTTACCGACCGATCGACAACGATCAACGTCGGAGACATACAACTCCCCACCAAGTCATTGGGCGGCATGGGGACACCGCAGGGATCGGTGATATCCCCCATGCTGTTTAATTTGGTAATGATCGATGTGGCCAACAAGCTCGCCAGCCTCCCGGACGTCAAGCACACCATCTACGCTGACGATATTACTCTGTGGATGACGGGAGGCAGCGATGGCCACTTTGAGACCATGCTACAGCAAGCGATCGAAGCAATTGAGGACCAACTGCAGGGAACGGGACTCATCTGCTCTCCTACAATGTCGGAGCTTCTCATCCTACCACCCCATGGAAGACGCAAAAGAACCCCTGCCACCTCAAGCATCATCCTTCGGACGAGGGACGGTACAGTTATCCCACACGTCAAAACTCTGCGTGTCCTCGGCCTTCACACAGGCGCGCTCAGGCATAATGAACTCACCATCAGTAAGTTGGAAACAAAGGTAGCGACTGCCATCCAACTAATACGAAGGGTGTCCACCCGACATGCAGGCATGAAAGAGGCAAGCCTCCTCCGACTTGTTCAGTCATTTGCAATCAGCCACATCGCTTATGGTGCGGCTTTTCACAACTGGAAAACGACTGAACGCCAAAAGCTCGACGCAATCATCCGCAAGGCATACAAAGCGGAACTCGGGCTGTATATACATACCAGCACGGACAAGCTCTTCGAATTGGGAGTTCATAACACACTAAACGAAATAGCTGAAGTTCAGCGCATTGCGCAGCTCGCAAGACTATCGCAGACAAGAACGGGACGTTCCGTCCCACAACGGCTTGGATATCAAGGTCAAGAACTACAAGACAGCAAAGAACGGGCCTCGCTCCCACGGGACCTGCTCCATGACCTCCACGTGCCACCAATCCCTCGCCACATGCACCCTGAACACAACCAAGAACGAAGGCTCGCCAGAGCGAAGGCACTCACGGCAATGCATGCTTCAGACACCTGAGCATACTACGTGGACGTGGCCAAATACCCGGACCAACCGAATACATATGCCGCAGCCGTAATAGCCGCTAACTCTGGAGCACTGTACACGGCAGGCAGCGTCAAGGCCAAGAACACGGACCACGCCGAAGAAATAGCGATCGCGCTGGCACTCATAAATCCGAAATGCACCACTGTGATCAGTGACTCACGAACAGCGATCACACATTATGCCACCAATTGTGTCTCCCCCGGTTGCTGTGAGGGTGTGCGGGGCCCTACATCCCAGAAGAACATCGGTGACTATAAACTGGTTCCCGGCGCACGCTGGCCCGCTGAGCGCGGGCGAAAACCGCGATGAGGAGGCGGACCGGGCAGCGCACGCGCTCACCAGCCGCGGCGCGAGCCCGAGCCCCCAACTTGCGGCGCAAGAGCCCAACGAGGCGATGCCACTCACCACTTACAAGGACTGCTTAGAATGGTACCGGACCAACCGCCGGACTTTCTCACCACCCCACCCTAATCTGACGAGGCAGGAAGCAGTTATGTTTAGACAGCTACAGACTAATGCGCTAATGACTCCGGTGTTAGCTAAACACATTTGCCCAGAGGTGTTACCGAATGATGTGTGTGTGCTGTGCAAGAAGGATAGGGCCACGGCAGCCCATATCCTGTGGGACTGCAGAGTATATCCAAGTGAAGCTAGTACAGCCGAGACGTTCCCGTCGCACCTAACAAGTGTGGCTATGACTACGAAACACAACATATGGCCGTCCAGCAGGTGTTGGACGCCCTCAAACGTCAGCGCCCCGAAAGTGCTGTCTCCACCGGAGGCGTTGCATGAGTAGGTGACTGACAACGAGCGGCAGTCCGACACGACGTAAGGCAGCGTCCAAGTTGCAGGACAAATCAAGATGTTTTCTCTCGCTCTCTCTCTCGAAGGTCGAGCTGGTCGACGCCGGGCGCTCGCCACGAGGCGCACGCTCGTGTGCACTCCGAATTTTTTCTTGGTATTTTTGGCGAGCTGCAGCCATGTGGCGCAAGCCCACGCTCAAGCCTGGACGACGCCGGGCGCTTCTCACGGAGCGCACACTGACGTGCGCTCGGCTGGCCTGAGTTTTCTGGTAACGCTCCACGGCGGAACTAAAAGCGTGAACAGCTCTGCTGTTATAAGCTAGTAACAGACAGCAGAAATACTACCACCCTTTTAGCTTCCCAAGGGGAAGTATTACTTCTGTATGCATGTAAGTATGGTCGTCATATTGTTTTGTTGGCTTGCTCTTGCGCGGCGCTAGATGAAGATATATTGCGGGGTCTGCTTGTTTAGTTTATTTGCTCAGCTTGCAGAGTGCTACCAGAGTCCTTGAAGGACTCTGGTGCTACGTTGGCATCTGCTTCGCATATCTTCGCGATAGCGCCTGCCCGAATACGCAATTTTGTGTCCTAAGCGTATAGTTATAACGTTCGGAAGTTGTATCACGGTCGCTGGATGAGAGCGCACCCTCGTCAGTGCGTCTTTCATCCAGCGGCCATGGTTGTATACTCTTGCTAAGAAAGGCCCTTTTGCAATTGCGTCGTCGTGGTAGGTGGGTGCAGAGAAGCCCGGCGTCACGTCGCGGAGATGGCTCGATGACCTAAAAGACCATTCCAGCGCCCGCGCGTGACCTTCACGTCACTCTGTCCCATTCGTTTCCGATGTAATTTAATCGCGTCCATTGAAGGGAAAGAATGGGCCGTTGCCCGTTAAAACATACTAAGGCTGTGTTCAGACTACCGACGTAACAGCCACATCGTGAGCTACGGACGCAAAAAAACAGCGTGTCACGCAGTTCGGTTGGCTGAGACGTGAAATGACATCATTCTTTAAAGATATTACGAAAGTCGCGGCAACAGTCTGAACCCGGCCTCATGCGGCCGAGATGGACCCAACGTGTTTTGCTTTCTCTGGGGCCCGGGGCACCGCAAATAGTGGGTGTATTCGATTCGCTGACAAAGGGAAGTTCGAGCTTACCGCGTCATATTGACGGCTCGCAGATGTGCCCGGCCGCATTTCGGGAACAGTAGCAGTCCTAAATCATGTATACACGCATAACGATAGTCATACATAAGCGGACCTTCTTGATTGTGTACGCCGCAGTTCCAAATAACGCTGGCTTGGAAAAAGAAATTTGGGGTTTTATGTGCCGAAGCTGCAGCTTTTTGTGCTTTTTGTTGCACATCGGTCTAGTATGAAGTAAAATTGGGCAGTCTATGCAGAGTTACAGACCCTATAGCCTTCCTACTAGAACGATGTGCAACAAGAAGCACAAAAACCGCTTTGTAGCTTGCGCAGACGGCGTTGTGTACAGCCTTCCGTTGAAATGTAGGAAAAAGTATATAGGCCAAACAGGGCGGTGTTTAAATGAACGCCTCCGTGAGCACAGCAATAATGGAAAGAACAACACAGGTGGGGGAGCGGGTGACTTGCGTTGCACTGCAAGCAGCATGGTTGCAAGGCCCTGTTCGATAATTGCGCAATTGTTGCCAAGCACAAGAATCAGCTACCGCGAGAGATATTCGAAGCTCACCTGACAGGCAAAGCGGACCACGAGTGTGTTAGTACTGCTTTGTGGCCATATCGAAAAAACAGCGTGATTTTTTTAGTCGAGCTTGACGTGACGAAAGTGTACTATGACGTGGCCAGTGGTTATATATATATATATATATATATATATATATATATATATATATATATATATATATATATATATATATATATATATATATATATATATATATATGTATATATATATATATATATATATATATATATATATATATATTGGGATTGTCCCTTGTGGGATTGTACATTGTGGGATTGTCCCTGAGGAAGGAAGTTCCTCTTCCGAAACTGTCGGACTAATTTATAATAAACAAGTTAACCGCAAAGTTGTTCTTATCTTTGACCTGACTATATATATATATATATATATATATATATATATATATATATATATATATATATATATATGTATATATGTATATATATATATATATATATATATATATATATATATATATATATATATATATATATATATATATATATATATATATATATATATATATATATATATATATATATATATATATATATATATATATATATATATATATATGCGTATTTGTCTGCTAATAAAACTGTTGGCAGTATGGAAGGGAAGTAGCGCGCCTTATGTGTGTTAACCCGCTTGTCGGTCCTAGCGTTGCAATTCTTTGTCTTTACATACGCTAACCGGCTCCCCGTTTTCTTCGCCGGGGTGTATTAATTTACCGTTACCTAGATGGAGCACGTCTGTTACCCAAACGTAAATGCAGGAACACTTGATCAAGCCTGAAGCCGCTCCTGCAGTACGTGGGTAGAAAATGCGTGGTTGACGGAATCATGCCGAAATTGCGTGCTCTGAAGCAGCGATTTGAAATATCCAGCAGTTTTCATTATGCTTGAAGAGCCACGTTGATGTGAGCCACGGCGACACATAAGGTCCTAGTTTTGCGTTGGCTGAGAGCTTGCTCTGTACGTACAGGCGGGGACTTAATATTCCGGACCACGCGAGCGCGTGGCACAAGCCACCAATGCGCACTCTGGAGGCCTAGTCGCCTAGTGCCTGTTCTCGAGACCGACAGGGCGCGCATGCGCGTCCTTCTTTACTCGCAGGCACGCTGATTTTCTCGCTTCCTGCAGCGGTGTTGCGATGGTCACTGAAGCACCGCAGAGCGACGCCTTTGCAACGTTCCTTTCATCCCGGTGGCGAATTTGCGGCCTGATGTGACGATTGTGCCGGCTTTGGAGCAAGTGCTCCTCGCATCCTGATAAGTACTTGCGCCGTATATGTTTTGTGTTGCGTTTATCAGTTTTATCGTTTATACACGATGAGGCTAGCGGCGAGCGAACAGCGTCCCCGAATGGAGCGTGTATGAAGCAGACTCACAGGGTGCCTGCTATCGACAGCAAAGTGCCAGCGAGATTTATTTTGTATAATACTTTTTGTACAATACTTTTAAATGCAGAGCATTTGTATGACTCACGATGTCACCCGTGCGTCGGCGTCCGCAGCAGCCAGCCTCCCCCTACACTATAAAAAGAAATAACAGTTACCGGCGCCTGGTATCGATCCCACGACCCTGCGGGCGGAAAGCAAGGTACATGGTGCTCTACCCACTGCGCCACAAAACCGACACAGAATGAAAGGCTACGAACGCGCCTTATATCCTTGACTTATTCAAACTACGTCAAGAAGCTGCTGATACAACTCATTCACTACCTGTGGGCGGAACGCGAGGTACATGGTGCTCTTCCCACTGCGCCACAAAACCGACACAGAATCAAATGCTACGAACGCGCCTTATATCCTTGACTTATTCAAACTACGTCGTCAGCGGCGTGCGTTGGCGACTCAGCGGCGTGCTAGCGGCGTGATAGCTGCGGGGTGTACACGTGATAGCACCAACCCCCCCAAACACTAAACGTTAACGCAATACACCCACCCCCTATGCGACGCATTTACTCGAGTCCTCCTCGCGGGGAGATGGGCCCATTTTTTTGTATAATACTGTTTATTTTGTAGAATACTTGATCACTTTCACTTGATCACTTGATCTTTCAGCGCCCTTTGTAAGACCGATAAAGTGGGCGATTTGCAAGGTTCATAAAACAAATTATCTTGTTTTTTTTTTTCTCTCTACTTCCGTATTTCAAAATGATCGGAAGACATACTTATTTAAATTGCCCGCTCTGCTCGTCAACATTCGTCAAGATGGCACCTCGGGTTCCCATCGAGGATCGCCGAAAGATTATTCGCTACGTTTTAGAAGGCCTGCCTCAAAGGGAAAATTGCCGGCTTTATAATAAGTCGAGGGATCCTCTTATCTGAGCAATTCATGCCTACAGGGATGGAGAAGGACGGCTTGCAGATGCCCAGTGAAGCGGAAAGACAAGATCGGCAAAAGAAGAGGACAAGCTGATTGTTGCTGCACCGGTTGAAGACCTGTTCCTTAGTGCCAAAAAATGTTAGGCACTCTGTTGCAAATAATCTTATGGCGAGAAGTAGCCAATAGTATTTCGGCGATCTTCGATGGGAATCTGAGGTGCCATCTTGGCGAATGTCGACGTGCAGAGCAGACAGACAATTTATATGAGTATGTTTTTGAATCATTTTTAAGTAAGGAAGTAGAGAGCAAAAAACCGAGATAATTCGTTTTATGAACCTTGCAAATCGCCTACTGCATCGGCCGCGTAAAGCGGGCTTAAAGATAAGTGCAGTGGCCAAGTAGTATACAAAATAAACAGTATGAATAAAGGTTCGCAATTCATCTCGCTGGCACTTTGCTGTCGATAGCGGGGCACCCTGTGATTCTGCTTTATACACTCTCCATTCGGGGACGCCGTTCGCTCGCCGCTAGCCTCATCGTGTATGAACGATAAAGCAAATAAATGCAACACAAAACATACGGCGCAAGTACTAATCAGGATGCGAGGAGCACTTGCTCCAAAGCCGGCACAATCGTCACATCAGGCCGCAAATTCGCCACCGGGATGAAAGGAACGTTGCAAAGGCGTCGCTCTGCGGTGCTTCAGTGACCATCGCAACACCGCTGCAGGAAGCGAGAAAATCAGCGTGCCTGCGAGTAAAGAAGGACGCGCATGCGCGCCCTGTCGGTCTCGATAACAGGCGCCAGGCATGCGCCAGGCATGCGCCAGGCATCCAGAGTGCGCACCGGTGGCTTTTTCCAGAAGGTCCCTGCATTTTTCAAAGGTAGCGCAAACTCTCTTTCCCGCGCCGTTTCCTCCTCGCCCGTCCCTCTCGGCCGCCATTAGTGAGCGACTCCCGCGGAGCGCGCCGCCGGACCGTTTCGTTTTGTATGCGCGGCGCGTTGAAGTGCTTGCTTAAAACGTGGCAGTTCTGGACGTAAATTCACAACGGCGTTCGCAGATAATGTGTAGGAAGAACAGTTTGTGATTGGTCAGTGCCTTAGCTGTCATGCCGCGTTTTGAGGGCAACAAACTGCGCGCTCGTGCCGGCTTATTTCAATCCCCTTTTCTGGTATCTCACCGGAGATTTAAAACCAGGGACCGTTCTAGGCGATCAAAAACCTAGCATTTATACATTTTTGTTCCGTTCACAGATGTGCAGAAGGGCACGTCAAAAAGTTATGAGCGCCAGCACAGTTCTAACCGCAGAACCGTACTAAAAGTTGGAACATGCGCGCCTACTTTCAGAATTGTGTGCAGGGACGTAGCCAAAAGGAGATTGGGGGGAGGGGGGTGGGGGGTTAGGATTTTCTCCGAAATTTTTTCCAGGCAGCGCGCAAACAGGACCTAGTGTTCCTTTCGCCAAAACTCCTCTCCAATAACCCTTAAACCCTCCCGAAAAAAATTCCTGGCTACGGCCCTGGTCGCGTGTGTACAATTTGCTCAAAAAATACTGAAACCGTTCAGTGGGAGGAAAGTACTTTTATTGCATACGCAAATGTTCAATTCTAAGCAGAATCGGCGCCACATATATCGGGCGCAAACACAATCCTAGACAGTTTTCGTTACTGACCCGGGTATTTTAAAACGCAAGGTGTTCTGTTTAGTGGACGCGTTTCGAAAAAAAAAAAAACTGCATCAGTCTATGCACGCTACATGGCAGGGAATTTTATTGCCTACATACGCCCAGCATTATTTTTGAGGTCAAAAAATGCACTCACGTGGTTCCATTTCCCATTAGGTTTTAAAAAATGTTTTTGTTCCCGTGTGTGCGCGCGCATTCTGCATCGTGGTTTCACTTGCGACTTATCCATCGTCCTTATTTTATGGCAACTAAAGCTGACATTCTTGTTGCAAAAATAAGACATTTTGTTCCGAGCAGAGCATACACAGGGTCTTTATCCTTGCTCAATTGCTAATGTTTTCGTATGCCGGTGCTATTCCCTTTTATCAATGCCTCAGAATTATTTTTTGGATCACAGCTATTTTGTAAGCTGCATTGCTCACGTCTACTGAGGACCCTGTTCCGAAGGAACGGTTGAAACATTATCTTGGGAATAATGTCTTATGGTCAAGTCTCGAATGAACCCCCCCCCCCCCCATACTTCTGTGTTCACCACTGACAACTACATTCACAACAAGCATCCCATAAAAAACAACTATAAAACATTACACTTTTTTACAATAACTAGACACGTAGGCACCACACTCGTCATGAAAGTGCACAAAAATGGGGTAAATTAAAATACAATCTCAGAACACAAAGACCGACTACAGAGTTCAAGCGAATTGAATATAGCATAAAGAGGGTCACTGGTGAAACGTATTCCCTCCGCTGCAAATTTCTGCAACTGGAAAAAAATCGCGAGCGCGAAAGATTTTGCAGTAATTACCGTGGGCATTTTTGAAAACCTCACCGAATGCGAGCGAGCTAGACACGATCGCGCTTTCATTGTTACTAAATCGTGTGAGAAAGTGTCGATGCAGACGTCACGCTGTTTTTTTTTGTTTGCTTGTTTGTTTCATTGAACGCGAAAGTCAGTATCAGCCTGGCTTTCATCTAAGGAACTTCCAGAGGCAAGTATACATGAAGGAGTTTAGTAGTGAGTGCTTAACTCGGAAATCCTTCCTCGGTGACAATATAAGCTTTTTTCTCCCGGTGCAGTGCAGCCATATCGCTCGTCGTTTAAAGTCATTTTTCTCTCCTGGAACAACAACAGCTGATCGCCTTTTGCAATGCTACGAAGCAGCCAACGACACAGCAAGTCCGTATCGTGATGCAGCCGAGACCGCCTTGAGAAAGATGTACCTGTTCTGTCTTTACGTGCAGTGCACATGCGCGCCCGTCGCCCTACGCTCCCTAATCGCGTCGCTGCCCAGTGAAAGGGAAACTCCGGGGGGGGGGGGGGGGGTAATCGGAGGTCATTTGCCACGTGTCGAGCCTGGTCCAATAGGGGAGCAGAAAGGGGCGACGGGGTGAGGAGAGACGTAGATGGCGAAGAGGAGATTCTCCTCTCCTTTTGTACAATGGTTTGCGCTACCTTTGAAAAATGCCGGGGCCTTATTTTTCCACGCGCTCGCCTGGTCCGGAATATTAAAGGGAGACTGAAGGGGTTTGTAAACATTGCGGGATTACGAGCGCAAATTGTAGTCCGGAGTTTCTAGGCCCTGTTTCGACCACTCTGAGCGCGTTTACGGGAATTTTTTAGTAGAAAAATCAATTCGAAATGCTGTCCTCCTCTCTGCACCCTCGCCCATTTTCTGTGGCGTTTTCGTGTGACGTCGGGAGGAGATGAGCTGGCAATTGGATGCGCTACTGCACGGCTCCCCGGCCTTCAGACAGAGCCAGTTGGCCCAGCGTTTCGTCCGCCGGTCGCCGACGGGTCGTCGCAATTCGTTCGCTCAGTTGAAACGAAGCGACACGTTTGTGAAAGGAAGAATGTGCCTTTCTTTACTTCCTCAGTTTGTACACTGTATCTAGCTCCAAGTCAAGGTCGCTTCACACAAGCGCTGCAGAAGCTTCGCTAACTGGTACGCCAGTAGAAAAATATAAGGCCTCTTGAAAGCAAGAGAACAGCCAGCGAAATCAATATAGGTACTAAGGAAATAAAATCAACTGCTACTTTTACCGTACAGCGTAAAACTAGGGTGCGGGAAGAACGTTCTTACGCTGGGCGAACAAGCACAGCGGTCAGCAGCACGACTACGCATCTGCGAACGCTTTTCCGTCTAAGAAATGCAATTGCTAGACGTGAGATATTGAGGAAACTTGGGGGACGCTTACTGCACGAGCGCAATACAACAAATAGTCACCTAAGCTTCTTGAAATGCTAAAACTAAATAAAAGGGTAAACTGGTTATACATTGTATACCATATATTTCCAAGGTCGGCAGCGCTCGCCCGTGGCCGAGTGGTCTGGAGCGCTAGGTATGTAATTGCAAGTGTTTTGCAAGTCACGAATTCGTACCGCCGCGGGTACGTTCTTTTTTTTTTATATAAGTTAACTTTTTCGTTTTCCGCCGATGTTTTCTGTGCTGAGTTCACCTTTTTTTGGGCCGCAACGTTCATTGCTTTACGAACTAGTTCACAGAACGCGCGCAGGCTGACACTGGCGGGCTAGCGAGTTCTCGTAGGCGTGCTGTTGCCATAAGCACCGACTGCTTGCGGGCAGTGGGCACAGACCAGACGCCGTGAGAAGTATTTGGAACACTTAAGCTGTGGCCGAACCATATCGGAGCGCCGTGTTATATGCTGCACCGGCGTAACCAAGTGGAGAACACGCATGCGCGCGTGCCGACGGCGACAGCCCGTCTAGACATCTCAAACTATTTCTTTAAAGGGACCCTGCAACACTTGCCATCGACTACTAGTAATGTATTTTGGGATAAAGTCTATTGTTCAAGAAATCTCCTCCCGCAAGAATTATGAAAATCCGTTCACAATTAACGAAACTACGCGCGATGAGAAATCGCGCATAATCATTCCCTCTCAACTCGACCGCGGACAACACGACGAAAGCTGCGCGCTCTCTCCCGGAGAGGGGGGCAGCTCGCGGCGTTCTCTTCGGTGGCCTTCGATATATCACATGCCGGGTAGTTTTCTCCTTTTCTCCGCAACGCGGAGGTGCCTATTTCCGGTCTGCTGCCACAAAAAAGCAGGCATGGGTGCCTGCTCGCAAGTGCGCGCTCGGGCTGGTAGGGCGTTTTGAAGCAATAAACGGTTTTAGTCGAGTGGTCCCGTTGAAAGGGAAGTATTGAGTTCATCACTCAAACTTCGCGCGCACTCAAAACACAAAAGAAACGGCAAAACGTGCCTACAGAATCAGGCATAGAAGAGATTCGTACACAGCGATGACGACGACGGAAATGGGAGAATCTAGCCGCGAAGTTGACCAGTGACAGCCGATCGGGCAGCCATGGCCTATGTGACGTCCCTTAGGCCATGCCAGGGGTTGCATAATGAGGCCAACTGAAGAGAGAGCAGTTGGTTTTTCCGCGTCTTTCACATCGATTTGCGCGCTCACCGCTTCACGTGCACGCGTAATATTTGGTTCAGGTATTCCTGGCAGTGTAATCTAAACGTCGCGCAGGTTTACTTGCACTGCTCGAAAAGTGTTGCAGGGTCCCTTTAAACCTGGCAACTACCATTGTTCGCAATAACCTCGTCTCAGTGATGGCGCTGATAGCAGACACATATAAAAATATTTGAAAAGAAAAGTTCTCAGTGTAGGTCCCTGTGATAGCGCCGCTTCTCCAGCAGATCAACTGCAGTGTGCGAAAGACGCTGCAAGATGAGTATCTGCTATCAGCGCCGTCGCTGAGACCAGTATGCTGCCAAAAATGCTATTGGCCACGTACGTGGATTCAGAGGTGTAGATAGGTTATCAGCGTCGGCAGGCGCGCATGCGTGTTGTGCCCCTTTCACTTACTGCATGGTGCAGCCGTGCAGCAACATGGCGCTCCTATGCGGTTCGTAGACAGCTACCGTGTTCCAATTACTTCTGACGGCACCTGCACTCTTGCTATCGTTAGAATATGAAGTAACGAAACGTTTACACCGGTGCCGCGGGCACGGGAAATTCGTAGGTATTTAATGTCGCTAACAGTGTGCGCCTGTCGTGTAAGATAAGATGCCTTTTCTTTTCCAAGACACGGCCGTTTATGCCGCAGCGGATAAATATTCCATGCAGCCCGCCCGTCTAGTGTGTTTTACGTAATACTGCTATGCACGTTAGAAGGTTGCAGATCAATCTCGTGTTGCTTTTGTAAATCAGGCACCAATTACAGCGCAGACAGGGGAAGCGACGAGGGTAGCCAACGTTTTATGAAAAGGAAAAGTTATTCCGTTGGCTCTTTTAGGTCTTCGGGCGCTCTCTGACCGGCATTTACGGCCGTCATTTGCCGATTTATATAAGTTTAAACGCTAATGCGACTACGCTGTGACTATGCGCTTGGAGCGCGACGGAACTGTCCACATGGCCGAGCTTTTTCAATATTTTCATGCTAGAATGCTGAACTAGTTACCACCCAGTAAAGTTGGAGTTACGCAAACTAGTTACGCGAACGACGTACTGAGTCGGCCAGCATGAAGCTACAAAGCCGCGCGCATGCATGCCTTGCCTGAAGTTTGGAGAAACACGGTAGGGCGTCGTCTTCATTTTGAGCACGGACGTTTTAGGTGCATAAATATTTCGATACAAATACTAGTTCAAATATTTCCATGGACTCCACGCTTCGAACAGGCGAAACGGAATAATAATAGTAAAGGACCTCTGCCTGTTACATAATGCTTGCCTGCAGAATACAAGCTAAGGCGGCAATTCAACAAATCCACGACGGAAATGTTTGTTTCAGCTTTGATGCGACATAATGAGCGGATGAAAATTGTGTACCGCGCAGTATTGGTAAAGGTGGATGGGCCACAGCTCATCCACCGTAGGATAAAATGCACATGACACACGTGGTAGTGTACACGTTTTCATTTTATTCAGCATTTGGTAATGGTAGAGGCTATGACTTGGTGATTACTTAATGAAACTTCGAAAGGCTTATGGAGATTTTTATCCTAGCAAACAAACATTGGGCTGTCCTGCTCCCCACTCCCCTTTCCTTAGTAGCCCATGTATTGACAGCAAATAGTAATTATGTAACGTTCACAATTTCGTAGCGAACTAATTGTGACGCGTAAATGAAACTCGACGTAACGATACGTTTTGAGAGTAGAGGACAGCGCAATGAACGGGACGAAGCGGAAACGAGACAAACACAAACGCTTACTAACAACCAAATGATTTATTGCATCGGGGTGCCAGTTTTATCGTCGACCATCAAATACCACAAGGAAGAAATAAGGAGGGGCAGGGGAGAAGAAACAAGAGAAAGCCGCACTAAATTGATTCCTAAAAAAAACGCACAGCAATGGTGACAGGAGACACGTGTCAAGTTTTGAGATAGTCGATCGCTCTCTCGATGAGCGAAACGCTCGGTGGGCTAATACAATCTTCACCATGCTGAACAATGCAACCGGGCTCATAAATCTCGCATCCCTTCTGCTCCCTATAGCGTCCCAATATACTGCATTTTTCAAACAACGGCGTGCAGCCGCAACTTTTGCTGTGCTCAGCAGAGTGCCCACCAACAGAGCCAATGAGCCCATTGGCATGGTCGCGCAAAAGGTCATTAATGCAACGGCCCTTCCGGCATATATGTTGCACTTTTTGCAATTCAGTGGGATGCTGTACACCACTTGAGATCTGCACTCAACATAAGGCCGAGCATGTTTCCTTTCGCAGGTCTTGGCTGGGCTGTGCCTGTAATTAACTTTTCTGCAGAGGAGTGAAAGTTTATTCGGCGCGGTAAAAGCCAAATACTTTTTAGATGCAACGCATCTCATGCTCGCCCCTCTGTGCTTCCTGCGTCTGTCCGGCGTTGTCCGCACAGCTGCGCCTCTCCTCCTCTCCTCTCTCCGATAGCGAACACTCTATCCCAAACAGCTGCGGGTTGGCGCAGCGCGCTGTCACTCCGTTGCTAGGCGCCGGTGGGCGGCGCTGCGCTCGGCGCTGCGCGCGCTGCGCATGTGCAGTACTCTCTCTCTCTCCGCGCTCTCCTCTCCTTCGGGCGCTGTGAATATAAAGCGGCATGCCGCTCTCCGGCGGTCTCAGTCGACGGTCGTCCGCCCACCTCTCCTTCGCGTGAGAATCCCTGCTATAAGCGTAATCAATACGATGGAAAACGCCAATGGAACCCCCCATGAGATGCGTTGCATCACACCAGGGTTCCCGCGAGGGGAGGTGGGCGTAATTTTTGATATTTTGCGAAACCTTATCAATTTGGTGCTGCTTTCCCTTGTTCCTTCTCCCCTATCCCTCCCTATTCCTTCCTTGTTGTTTGTGGTGGTTGACCAGCATGTATAAAACTGGCGCCCCGATGCAATAAGTCATTTGGTTGTTAGTAAGCGCTTGTGTTTGTCTCGTCTTCGTTTCGTCCCGTTCATTGTGCTGCCCTCTACTCTCAAGGTTATGTACCAACCGGCTCAGGCTTCAACTCTGCTGACGAACGATAGCCTTGTCTTACCGGCCAAATGTCATACAATTTTTGTGGGGAAAGTATTGATAAAGCGAGGGCCACAACCGTTTCAGCTGAGCATTCGCAATAAAGTCGACTTTGGCGCGAGACGTTTTACAGCGAAAAGCTCTGTAAATGGATAACACCCGCGGTTTTCATTCCGATGAAGCCGCTTTACTTGGCAGCGCTTCACCGCTCCTCGTCACCGGCAATGCCTTTTTCACAAGCTGCGCAATCAGCTGATAATAGCGCTAGCGCCGCTATTACCAGTTGCGCCTTTAACGAGCTATGCGACGGACTCGCTCGGATGAACAAGAGGGGGATTGAAGGAGCGCCGGCGTGCACAGCAAGAATCGTGAATGGGAAAAATAATGAAAAGCCGTTGCCGCAAAACATGCCGCCGCCGCCGTCTTGAGTTCCACCTCGTCGAAAAGCTGCGAATCCCTCCCGGAGGAAGAGCGGCTTGACGGCTTGGAATGCCGACGTAAGCCTAGAATTCTTGTTAAGCTTGAAGCACTTTCGGAGCGACATTTTTGCCAGTATCTTCCAGGTCTAGGCATGCGCACATTACCGATTGCCGGCTATGCGTGCATGGGTAGGGTGTGGATGGAAGGGGGCTGGCGTGCACGCGCAGCAAGGCTTCATGCCCTTAACGATGGCATGCCTGTTGTGCATGTCATCCCGCCTACTACGCGGGAGGAAACGGACGGTCCAGATTTGCACCTCAACCACCGCTAGAATAAAGCTCGAGCCCTTCCAAGTTGCCTTCAGCTAATTGGCTAGGAAGTATGCTCAATTGCGAATTATAAACAAGCGCGTTTTGTTTCGTGCACTCCTTGGACTGCATCCAGCTTCATTGATCATCATTTTTTCACAGGGTGGAAGGGCACTAGACTTTTTACTTCCCATATTTGTTGACGGACACGAAAAAGCCACGAAACCAAAAGCCAATACGCGCGGACCAGAGCTGGGCACCACCGCGATAATAGAGTATATATCGTAGTAATACCTTACAAATACTTTTGAGTGTACTGAGATAAAATTTTAAAATGTATTTGCATTTCAGTAATGAAACACCGTTATCAGGTATGGAATAAAGTGATAATCTGGCAAATATAGTTATCGCGTTAATTTATTTTTTGCGTAATCAGACACCTTTTTTTAAGGGACAGCCATGCCTTCTGCTTTCCTGTACTTTTTTATTGTATTCTTTACTTTCTTTCTGCGACCGCAAGTTGAAAGTTAACCATGGCACCGATGAGGCAGTCCGGTAAATAACTGTCTCCATAAGGAACGCGGAAGTGCGCTGCACAAAAAGTGGAACGAGCCGGTGAAATGCGCCGGATATAAACCCAAACGCAGAGAGAACGTGATAGACGTTAAAAAGCAGTTTGGTAGCTGTAATATACGCCCAGCCCATTTCACAGATGGAATTAAAATTCGAAACTAAATTATGTGCAAGTGACGGCGGAGAGCGTGGAGCACTCTCGCCAGTGGCTTACGCACGCGTCCACACGGGGAGGCAGGGTACTTCGATCAGTCGCACGACTGGTTAACGCTAGCGTTCGCGTGTAATCTTCCGAGAGTCGAAGTGGAGCGCTTAGCTGTTTCAGTCTTTCATCGCGTTCAGCGGGGTGGGGAGGGAGGGGGGACGATAACGCAAAGAAAGATTCGGAGGCTTCCAGAAGAGAAAAATCTACGAGCGGCGCAGTAGTCAACGACGGTCAATAAAATTGAAGATGTATGCGCTTCAGCGGCTCCGCAGTCATTCTTGGCGCAGCTCCTCGGCAGCCCCTTATTTGTTTTTCACTCATTCTTCCGCACAATGAAAACAGAGGTCGCCGTCACTGTGCGTGATTAAAAGTGACCAGAATGGTGACACCTGAAATTAACTGCTACGGCCGCGAGACCTGCGCCTACGCCTGTTGTCGCGCCAGGCTTCCGCAACTACCGGCTACGTCCCGCCGAGATTTCTCCGGGGAAAAGTGGCTATCGCGACGAGACTCGCAACTACAGTGTCGCCGCTGCCACCTCTGTCTACAACTCGATCCCGCTTCTGGAAAGACAGGCTTCGCTGTTCGACGCCGGGCCCCCGACAACAGCCCATTATAAGCAGCCGGGAGCACTCCGCGGCGCGCAGGTCTTACTGATCGCTCTTTTCAGCCTCCCAGGGGCCCGTCAGTTTCCGAACTCTGCTCAGTTCGGGAACTTGCTTCTCTACTCGTGAGACCTGTTGGCAAATAACTTGGTACGCCGGAGGCGTTTCGCAACGTAGCTCGAAATTAAGATTTCATCATGGCGAAACACGGTGCAAGGTCGCTTCCTTTCCGCTGGGTTGATGAGTGTGTGTCTTAGTATTAGTGTGTGGGTGCGTCCAGATGCGCACGCGCACGCCCACACGCGAATGACACGTGTTCGTAATCTGCGCCATCACCGACCAACTTGTTGAATTTTTGAAGAGAGGTTTTATTAACCTTGCAAGTGTGTGGTGGGCAGTCTGTTAGCTTGAGTTTCTTTCTTATCCGCTATTTTAAAGGGCTCGCGTGCGTTAACGACGTTTCCGGGGTGTTCATTCAATTTTTATTTGGAAAACAAACAAAAGTCAAGTGGACTGCTCACTTGTGGGGAATCAAACTTTGTAGCCATTGTTTAAAAGGGAGCGTTACAAAATTTCGCTTGGTACATTGTTTATTCTTTCTAAAGCGAAGCTTTATGTAGGCAAAAAGAACATCCGGCGGTCCCGTGTGCGCACAAAACTCACCCAGGGCATCCCCATGCGCACGCGCTAAAAAAACAGGTTAGAGAGGAGTTGGATGTATGGGGGAAGAGCTTGACTGTGTTTATGAATGACATAGCAACACTTTTGAATCTAACGACTCTGGTAACTGGGAATGGCGTATCGGAGTAAACGAAAAAGAGTCGCCCTCGCAGGACAGCGCGCGCGCAGTGAGCCTGAGCAACACCAACTTGACTGGTGTTGTTCCAACTGGCCTGAAGCACAGCTCAAACAACAACGGCGGGCAGCGTGACGGATGCGCGGGCGGAGCAGCGTCAACGTGGCAATGGTAAACACCGGTCGGAGGTTAGCTCGAGTTGGGTAGGCCACGGGTAAACACCGGCCGCACGTTGCAGCTTCGCTGGTTAGCCATCTGTACGGAGTGCATGGGTGCATTTTTTACTACCACTGGGTATTCTATAAGGCAAACGCAAATGCTGTTCCTGTTAAACGCTTCTGAGCAGTCATCATGTCACATCGGTCTGTCGGTCCGTCTGGGTGTCCGCTACCAGCGAGTAAGTGCTGATGAAGGGTAGCAAGTACACGGAGCGTGTATACCTCCTTCTGTCACCCACTTGCGCCTTGTGCGCCACAAGAAGCGTACGAGCCCTGTGAAGTGTCGCAGTGGCCAAAAATGTAGCCTCATTTTAAAACCAACCTGTAAAGCGACTGCGAGCTCATGCATTACAGCAATTGAATGAAGAAATGTCCAGAAGAAATGTCAACACGGTCAACGAATCAGGGCTTTCGCCATACGCGCGTTCGATAAGGGTGTCAGCAAAGTGGAAGTCTATTCCCCCGCAAAGCAGCGCCGAGAAAAATACACGGCTAGCCTGTCCATCAATTATTTCTTCCATACGAAAGGTTTGCATTTTCACAGCGAGCTTGCCGCGGCCCTCTTCGGCGCTCACAAAAATACTTAAGCACCCCGAGCACCGGGCGGTTTCACGTGTATGAAAGGTATTGGGGATGCAACAGTCGCTATGTTAACTGAGCTGAGAAATATGTGCTGTTTTGGATGCGTGTGATGACCCGCGTACCTTTACCAACTTTCTCTGCGTTCTCTTAGATTTTTTTTGTTTGTTTGTTTTTGTTTTGCAGAGTCCGGAAGCCGAACTGGCAAAACTGTTCAATTGCATGAACAGTTTTTAGTCGACGGGTGCGTTGTCTGATGTCAAGTTCTCATGCCGTGATTGGTCTATAGGCATCATGATTAGGAACCGTGCCGCAAAAGCCGGTTGCACTAGTTTTACGTGCACAAACTATTTTGTGGGGCCGATGATATTTTCCTCTACGAAAAACGTACACAAAACGGAGCATCACAAAGTGAAAGAAATTTTTTTATAATATTTACTCATTTAGGATAGGACTTAACAAGAAAGAATTGTGAGTGCATGCACCATGTGCGGTTTCTTTTTTGTTTTTCTTGCAGTAACAACACCCAGAAGAACAGGCTAGATACAGTGATTTAAGGAATCCACAACGATGGCACTTTACTAAGCGACTGTGGTATGCTGGGAAGAGTTTCGTAAATAATTTTCTACAAATCTCGTATTCACTGATTACCGCAAATGTGACTAATTTTCGACAAATCTCGTATTCACTGATTACCGCAAATGGGACTTGGATTGTTGCAGTGAGTGTAGCACACTGCGCAAAAGTTTATGTTCCAGAGTATGAAACGCCCCAAAACCGTGTTACTTGGCGTCCAATCTACGTTCTGAATCGGGTGCTGGCCCGGCAACAGCGGATCACCGAGAGGCCACCAGAAGGGAGCGATATACAGTGGTCTTGCCACTGGTACAGGATTGTCCTCGTGTTTCTTACAGCAAAGTTGTATATAGATACCATCCAGTGGTGGAAAAGCTTTGTCTTGGGTTTCTCGCGAATGCTTTTTAACTCTCAATGCTTTCGATATATTGGAAAAAAATCTTACTGAGATTGGCCTAAGACGACTGTATTATTATGCCGAGTTTCTTTACTTGCCATAATCAGTTCACACTGAAGTTGTAAACGTTACAGAATTTCCATCCGCTGCAATACATGACGGTATATGGAGGTAGTATTTTTTTTTCTTTTGTGGGTAATTTTTTTCTCGGGTTTCTGCCAATGGCGTCATATAAAATGAAATCCTCTGCGTGGCTCTCAATCTCCGTCTTGAAGACTTCAATTTTTTACTATCTGCCATAACGTGGTGTGGAACGGCGATCCCCCGTTGAAGTCAAATGATGCTATTTATTTGCAGTCATGTGGCACTTGTCTGCACAGTTTTAGAATAAACGTATTAGTGGTGAACACTAGGCGCCTGTTGACAACTTCTACATGGCCCTCCGTCCGTACAGTCCGTATATAAATCCATGTTCGTTTTTCTCTTAATCGCCCATCACAGCATGGCGTGCATGAAGTGAAAATTTTATTAATTCTACGACGCAAACATTTTGGCGCTTTCATAATTACCCGGTACTGCTATTGCGGATGTGCGCACTTACGCGCGTATACTTTGCTTCCTCGGGTATACGTTGTACCGGTATTGTAGCCACCTAAAAACGGACAGCAAAATAAGCGAACAAAGGCGCCTGCTTTAGGGCTTTTTTATACAACAGTTTTCATTTCGGCATAAATGTAGGTATTTCTACAGGCACAGGTTGGCTCCCGTCTTGCGGAGGAAGGCCGGAAGGGAGCGGTGTTGTCCCCGGAGCCACCGCTGGAGGACGGGGGGTCCTGTGCCTCGGAGATGTCGAGTTCTCGCTGATTCTAGTGAGGGGCAAGTTGATAATAGAGGATTCGCATCATCTTGTTGGGCATGAGCTGTGCAGAAGGGGAAAGTGCCGACGAACGGGTCCTGGCAGCGTGGTGGCCACGCCAGGGTCACAGCATGGGAAAGAGCCACTCAAACACGCAGTAAGGCCTCCCCCTAGCGAGCAAGTCCATGTCCACGGCGGGGGGGGGGGTCTGTTCCGCGCAGTGGGATGGTGGCATGAGAGATGCGACGCATGTCTTCCTTTTGTAGGTGAAATTGTTGATGTGGGGCTCTTCTAGCAGCTGTGGAATAAGTGTAGGTGGCAGGCACGAACTGTCGAATTATGAGTGAGCGTATTTACGCCGAATCCACAACAGAGAGGGCAGAGGTACGTGTCCAGTATAGTGTGGATCTCTCCCGAGGCAACTGAGTTGTAGACGAGCGTCGTACATTCCGTATTGCCGCCGTTGTGCGCGCATAAGTCGTAGAGCAGGACATCGAGGGGCTTGCAGAATGGCTGGCGCTAGCGCATGTAGGCCGTCCCGGATGGTTTTGGCCTCCGCCAACAGATGGCCATGTACGCAATGCTTGATAAGAGGAGGTGTCAGTGGAATCCTGGTAGGTAGGACATTGCACCAATGTAGTGAAAGCGTTGCCTTGAGCCCAGCGTCCACGAAGGCCTGTACTACCTGGAACTGGCTCTCAGCCTCCAGTGTTTGTATGCCCGCAAAATTGTGGTCCGTTGATGGAGCCGCCGGGGCGGCCCCATACAGGGCGGGCTGGTGGGGCGGGTGGTGAACGATTTCTGTAGCTAAATACGACCGCTGCCTCCGCAGCAAAAATAGAAGGTCTGCCTAGGCGAAGACGTTCCCAAAGCTCACCAACCTTCTTTGTGAGCCCGCGACAGTTTCATTGCACTATGTACTATTGTGTTTCTGGCATAGAGGGGTGAGGCTTCGCCAAGTTGGGCCATGACCTGAAGCTGCTGCACCAAAAAAATGTAGACGCTCTTAGTGGGTGAGGGCGGAAGCACTGTATCTGGCGGGTTCAGCAACGATAGCGAGAAGCGGGGCCTTTATTCCATACGGGCAAGCGTACCCGAGCCGAGCTCCGTCGCTTCCGACATGCGTGTAGTAGCGTGGGGAAGCGAGCGGCCAGCCAATGTTGCAGCCTTGAAGATGACGACAAGGAGCCGAAGGCAAACTTAACTTGTTTACTGCATGACGAGATATAAGCCGAAGCAAGACGAGAACAATGCCCCGACAGGCGAGGTTACAGTAGAGCAGAGTTACAACATTGATTCACTGCTCCAACAGGAATGAACTTCGGTGCTTTGGGCATTATTTATACCCCAAGGGCTAACGGTCAAACAAGCGTTTCCTCTAGATTTTGCACACGGGAAGGAAGTTACCACACACAACACTCTTTCCAGAGTTCGTGAGTGGTCGGTAGTACCGGCGCACTCTGAATGCGAGAGAAGGGAGAGAGGAGGTCTCCGCAATGATCTCCGCGTGCTTCAGACGTGTCTCTACACGCCTCGTCTGCCACCGCCGAAGTTTGATTCTCGCAGACATAGAGGCGCCAGTAATCTGGACTTTTCCGAGGCGTGCTGCGACATGTTGGGATCCGTTGGCGGTCGCTGCAAACCTGAGTCATCGACACTCAAAATGGGCACGTAGTGGAGCCTTCACCACATAGCACAAAATCGCTGCACGAAGCTTGCAGCACAGCGGCGCGCTGATTAGTAACACCTTCTGGCGGTGGGCGCTGGCGTTGCGGGCGACGAAATGGCCCAGTACGCCTCTCGGCGAGTTTGGTGACCTCGGCTTGTAGCAGAGCGAACTGTGGTTCTATCTTCACTACCTAGTTTAGAAGATGCATTTTAGTGTGCCTGTGCCAATTCTACCGGCGGTGGTAGCGCCTGAGGACATCACGGCACATTGGCTAGATGGAGCTGGATGGAGCGGCTCCGTCATCTGGCGGCGTGCAAGGGCGTAAAGACACCGGCTACACAACGGCGTGGAGGCCATGAAATCACCGTTGCAATCAATGGTATTGATTTCAATTCAATTGTATTCAATTCATTTACTATAAGAAGATCTAGATGGATTCCTGGACTAGAAGTTGTTAAACACAGCTTGACTGAGAACCAGGAACCAGTACATGGCATGGCTTACATGGTAATTGCGTGCAATGTAGAAATATTTGGTACATGAACAATACAATGTTTCCGAAGATGTGTAGCAGATAAACAAAAAAAAATTGACGTTATTAACGGATAAAAAAATAGCTCAGCTCATACACGGTCATATGTAAGGCTTGGCACACGCCAGAGCAGCGTGTGTCGTGCCTTTCTTGTGTCCATGCCTCAGCTGCGCTGTTTTTTGTCTTTATGTGTCTCCAGCCATGTGTTGGAGTGCTCCCTGGTCCGACAGGCGATTATATAAACTGAAAGGGTGAGCTAGGGGCAGCGGGAACGGTGACGTTACATCCATTGGAGGAGAATCATCCAGTTCCAGGTCTGTAGCATTGTCCGCAGCAGCGAGCGTTGCCGCCAGTTGAGTGCACCATGAATTGAGCTGCTGCACAGAGCTTTTCCAATATGTCCGGCATACATGAGCGGTGCCCTACACGCCACTAGCACACCAACTGAGGTGCCTAACTGCCGCTGAGCGGGATCAGCAGCAAAGGAAAGACCCGGGGGGTTCATCCTTTTGCTTGCCAACGGACTGTGGAAGGGCTATGGGCGTTGTGACATCGATAGAAATCAGTTAATGTCCTTGACCACGTGCTTTTATGACTCAGGCGAAAGCAGCGAGCAGACAAAGAACACCAACAGACGACTCCGCGGTCGCCATTGTCTCCTTTTGGGACTTCCGCTAAAATGTGTACTTCGGTAATAATATTAATTATTAAAGAAATATCTCGCTAGATCAGAAGACTTTTAACGCTTTACTTCGTGTAGAGTTTGTTTTCGCGCTTTACACGCTGCCGCTAGTCATTCAGAAAATGGGCTGCCGCTCGCGGTCACAAGCACCATGCGACTTGCGCTCCAGTGGATGGCATTCGGTACGAGGACATTTTTTTTGTGTGTGTGTGATTGGAGGTAAGTGCGTGCACACGCCGTCCCTCGCAGCTGCCTCCCGCTATACTGCCGTTGCATGGGCCCTCGTACTTTACCGAAGTCGCGCAGCGGAAAACCAAAATAAAATGAAGCGTCACATTTGTGGGAAAGCAACTTCAGAATTTCTTGGCCGAATAAAATCACCCAGGCCAAAAGTAATGAGGAACACTCCCTTCAGAGACGTGGAAGCTCACTGCCAAATGGGATTTTCATTGTCAATCCTAGCTGACTCGCGGGCCTTTCCGGAAAACGCTAGGTGAAAAATCAGTCCGGACTTTACAAAAATACTCCCCACCGTCATCAGACTGCAGCTATCGGTCCACCAACATACACGGCAGAGCAACTTTTTATAGCCACGAGCGCGAACCGTGGGCGCGCGTTTCAGAAACCTGCGAGAAAATAAAAGTGGTAAAGTGACGCGTCAAGAAATCCGTCAAAACGGCAAACCGCGTTACCGGCAATGAAGCGAATAGCGGAGCTGGCTCTGTGTATACGAAGGACACAAAACGCTCTGCTAAAAGCAAAGCGACAGCAGCAGGAAAAGGTTCCGAATCAATTCTCAACGCGAACGCCGAGTGTGGAAGAAATTTAAAGACAAAGCGAAACAGGCGCAGAAAATCGATTTCCTGGTCGCGGTAAAATCGAAGCTATGTCGAACGCCCTGTTTTCGCGCGGTGGAGGCTTCACCGCAGTCATTTACTCCTTTATAGCTAGCTAGCTTTTAGAAGTTTGCGCCGCCTTTCAAGCGTTCCCGCTGACCATGCATGCGGTTGCCGTTGAGGCATGCTGCTCCCGCTTCCTCCAGACTCCCCACTCGAATAGAAGAGGCAGATTGCGCGCTTCTGTTCGGCAAATTGCATGCATAAAACTCCCTCGACGTACACGGCCTTCAACAAAACAATTTGATGAATGGCAAGAGTGACACATTCACTGAATTAGATTGTGAGATTTTAAATGCAGAGCATTTCAGTAACTCACGATGTCACCCGCGTTGACGTCCGTAGTCCGCACGCTCACTGCGCATGCGCGTCGAGTCGAGGCGATAGCGAACACTCTCTCGCGAGGGGCATTGGATTGGATTCGAACACTCTCTCGCGAGGGGCATTGGATTGGATTAGATTGGATTGGCTTGAATTGTCTTGGATTGGTTTGGATTGGCTTGGCTCGGATTGGATTGGATTTGGATTGGATTAAAGTGGATTGTGTTGGATTGTGTTGCGTCATAGCCGCGGCACGTTGCGTCATAGCCGCGGCAGACGCGCTGGGGCCGGCGCATGTGCAGTACTCTCTCTTCCGCGGTTTCCTCTCCTTCGGGCGCGCTGCGCATATAACCGGTGTGCCGTTCTCCGGCGAAGCAACATCCGCGCTTGGCTCAAACACCTAGAGTCCACGCCGCTTTACAAGCACGCCAACGTCGTCGACTGGGACCGGCTTACGCAGTCCCCTCAACGTATATAAGCGGCGGAGCGCGCGTTCGGAATTCAGTCAAGGGCGTCTTTGCTTGGCTTTTGCTTGACGTGACGCTTTGCTTGACTCGAGTAGATGCGACGCATTTACTCGAGTTCCCTCCGTGGGAAGATGCGGGCGGCTTTTTTCTCACTTGGTCACAAAAACAAATTGAAGAATGCGAGCATGCAAGAGGAACAGATGGTATCATACGGGTTAACACGCTTGGAAATAAACGTGAAAAAAGAAATCGGGTCTGCCGGAACTTAACGCCATAAAGAAGTGCGCTTAAGCGCTTCCTAGTTCTCGTTTTCTGGCAAACAAGTCGTACTTTAACTGTGCCAGATCTGTTTTAGTGCCTTCTATTGTTTTTCTTTTCCAGAAACATTTGTCAAAAGACTTTGTCGTTAATTTGTTTTGACGCGTCCCACCGTTTATATCTCTCGTTCTCTGAAGCCAACAGTTCCAGTTGTGTGAAAACCGGAATGTTGAAAAGTTAGGTGAAAGACAATCGGAGAGACAATACAGACTCAGGAAGCACGTATATGCCCCCCCCCTAATAAGACCTGAACCCACAACATTCTAGAGACGAGCGCGATGCCATTACAATCGAACTTCCGCCAGCTATAGACCGTTTAAGCGGGATTCACACGACGGAGAAACCCTCTCACGGAGGAGGACGGATATGTGACATCAACAGCACGTGACCGGATTATCCGGCCTGGCGGCGCATCCACACGTGCGGAGCTATGCGGAGTGACTAGCAGACGACAGCGCTGAGGAACAGGTTCCATTCCCCGCCGAGGGCCACCGTCGTCGAGCGAAAACATGCGGAGGCATTTCCTTTCGCGGAGCCACCGCGGGCTATCCCCGCCGAGGGGCGGAGCCTAAAACCGGTCACATGAGCGGGTCCCGCGGGCCAAAAAGAGAGGGTTTCTCCGTCGTGTGAATCCCGCTTTACAGCGCGGCGCCCTGGGCGCGGCCATGTTGGCAGGCGTGACGTCATTTGGCATGGCTGGACTTTTAGAACGCCTTTCTCGCCGTGGCCTTCGCTGGTACCCGTGCGGATCGGCGAGCGCCATCGCGGCTCAATGGGCAAATTTGACCATTTTTGAGTCTTGCTGGGAATATGGGGGCTTGTTGTCCAAATAACTAGGGTGTGCCAACGTCCTGAGATTACTTAGTCACCAAAAATCCCGCATAAGCGTTGTTTTAGCGCTGTTTTGATGGGCGTTCGTCGCCTAGATTCCTGTTCACGCGTTTCGTCCACTAAAGCTGTGCGAGGGATATATTTTTGTATTTTTACTTACTTCCTTAAAGTAGCAAAATAAAAGCCTAAGGACTAGTAACATCGGGCAATGAAACACAATTCTGCATGTATTAATAACGTCATCAAGCTTGTTTTGAAGACTTTCCTTTCCGGACGCACTATTTCATGGATATGAAGGGCTCTAATACAGAATAATCCTTCATGGGTGTGTAAGTTGTATATTACTCCGTTATTGCGCTTCTTGGTGTTTCGGCATGCAATGAACAAGCTGCAGCGCTCAGCGTTGTTATTGTCAGCTGACTTCAAGCTGATGCGGTCTGCCTTGTATACCAGTTCCGCATTATCAGCAGTTGCCTGTCCGGTAGGTGCTAAATTGTGGCTATGGAAACACACGTTGAAACTGCCATGTGGCGCACACAGTGGACGGAAAAATCGCATATGCGTGGCTATTAACGCGAGGCGCGCTCGCGCACAAATCGCGATATAATATTCTTAGCGCGTACAGTGCAGCTTATAAACGCTCAAATCGGGTGATCAAGCTTTGTTAACATATAGAAACATTGCCTGATCTGGCACATAAGGCTGCGAATGTGAGCATTTTTGATATTTTATACTATTCATTACATAATTCGTTTGGTAGCATATGACAATTTTTTGGATGTGCGCTTAGTTTTTATTTTTACTAATGCATTCGTGCAATAATTTTTGTCAGATTTACTGCAGCAAGTTTTATTTATTCGGGACCAAATGACTTGACTGCGATAACCATGTATGTCGCCGATTGGGAGGATTTAATTACAGTGAGTTGAAGTGGCGAACTTCCATTTTGTGCACCCTCAGTTGTGGCTCTGCATCGGGCTGCATTGACAATGTACCTTGAGAATAATCTACTTCAACGACTTGCGCATCGAAACGTATCGATCAAAATTTCAGATACTGGTGTCCTGGCCAATGCTTTTCGAAAGGTATGCGATGCTCGCTCAGGGTTCAGACTGAGCATACGGCCGAGCCACAGTTGTAATTGATAACGTTTTTTTTTTTTATCTTCTTTCCCACACTTCGTCTGGTCTACCTGTCGTAATAAGCGCGTCACATGGGGCCTATTGAGGAAACCTGAACTGTTAGGAGCGAATGACTGAATCACTCTTGGTTCGCCCTCACAAGCTGCCTGGGCAAGCTTCTCGAGAAGATGATCAACAGGAGACTCGTGTACTTCTTAGAGTTCAATGGTCTTCGCGAGAGCTGCCAGGTCGGCTTCAGGGTGGGGCGATCCACAAACGACCAACTCGTCGCCCTTGAGTCGTATATCAAGGATGCGTTTGTCCATAAACAGTTTTGTGCTACGGTCTTTTTTGATCTTGAGAAAGCCTACGATACCGCTTGGCGATACGGGATACTCTTCGGTGTCTCGCGCAATATGTTTAATACTCTTCATAGCTACCTGGCGGAGTGAACCTTTCGTGTGAGAGTTGGCACTGCCCTTTCAAATGTTTTCCTGCAGGAAAACGGCGTGCCTCAAGGCGGCGTTTTGAGCTGCACATTGTTCATTGTCAAGATGAACTCACTTCGAAAGGCGTTGCCACGAACTATTTCCTGTACAACGTATGTAGATGATGTGCAAATATCTTTTAAATCGTGCGATATGTCAATCTGCGAACGCCAAGTCCAGCTTGGTGTCAACAAACTAGCAGGCTGGGCTGATCAGAACGGTTTTAAGCTGAACCCAGTCAAGAGCACTTGTGTTGTGTTTTCCAAAAGGCGTGGGATCAGGCCAGATCCAGACATCAAACTGAATGGTGTCTCGATTCCGTTCAAAAAAGAACACAAGTTCCTCGGTATAATTCTTAATGAAAAACTTTCCTTTATCCCTCATATGAAACAACTAAAACAAAAATGTCTTAAAACAATGAATATCCTTAAGGTTCTCTCCCACCAGTCCTATGGTTCCGATAAAGAACTCCTGCTGCGCTTGTATACTGCTTTGGTTGGGCCTCGTTTGGACTATGGCAGTGTGGTGTATGGGTCGGCGAGTAAAACAGCTTTACGAATGCTTGACCCAGTGCTGCACTTGGGGCTTCGTCTCGCCTCGGGTGCTTTTCGCACTAGCCCTGCCGAGAGTCTGTATGTCGATTGTGATAAGTGGAGCCTTGAGAACCAACGAACGTACATGGACTTGCTTTATGCTTTTAAAATTTCATCACTGAATAATCATCCTTTCTATCCTGTCTTTAACAATACATCAACATCTCTGCTCTTTGTAAATCGCCCATCCGCTCCTCTGCCCTTTTCACTTAGAGTGAGAGAGCGAGCCTCGGATCTCAGTGCTTCGTTTTTAGATGTGTACAGGTCATCCTTTTCAAACATTGTACCGCCTTGGAAAGTTCGCCCTGTGTCGTGCGACCTTTCTTTTATGAAACTTTACAAAAATCAGGTACCACGAGCTGCAATACTGCAGCACTTTCTGTCTTTGCAGTTTAAATACACATGTGCAAAATTTTATAGTGACGCTTCTAAAACCTCCAGTATGGTGTCGTGCGCTGCTCATGGTCCTAATTTCAATGCAGCCAGAACCATGAGCGTGCACACAACAATTTTTTCAGCAGAAGTGTATGGAATTTTACTGATTGTACGACACATTCTTGAAAATCAAATTCCCAATTCCATCATCTCTACAGATTCTTTGAGTGTTGTTCGCGCACTGTCATCGCACAAGGCCCCCAAAAACAACATAGTTAATCTTGTATTTAACACTATCATGTCCGTGGATGCACAAAAGCATGAGCTGGTCCTCTGCTGGGTCCCAGGACACGCATGCAGGGATCGCTGGGAACGAGTTGGCAGACGAGAGGGCTGCTGCTGCTGCACTCAGGAACACTGTAGACATTACAACGATACCCTACACAGACCTCAAGCCACATATAAGACAACACCTGCGCAGAACATGGCAAACACACTGGAGTGAACAGACAGACAACAAACTACACGTAATAAAGCCACACTTGGGACGGTACACAGGTGACTCACGCAACAGACACACGGAAGTCGCCTTGGGTAGGCTGCGGATAGGGCACACCCATGCAACGCACTCGTATCTGCTGACGGGATCTTCTAAACCCCAGTGAGCAGGTGCGGAGAGGCCCTATCCATAGTGCACATACTAATCACATGCAAGGCACTTCACACAACACGACACAAACACTTCAGAGAACTCTACAGACAACATATTCCCCTACATCCATCGTTTTTTCTAGGTGACGATGCCATTGTTTCCGTGAAACGTGTGTTTGAGTATTTGTCAGACGTCAAGTTTTTAAACCTCATTTCCTATCACGCATAATTAAATCTGGCCCTATACACCAGCCATGCTCATTGTCGTTTTGTGATTTTACTTTTGTTTTAAGTGCGAATGCACTTAAAACAAAATAAAGTGCGCTTATAAAGTGCTTATAAAGTGCGAATGCACTTTATAAGCGACCCCAAACCATCCACCGCCGGCGGCGGCGGCGGCGTCGGCGGCGGCGGCGGCGGCGTCCGCAGTGCTCCTCTATATTTAAAAAAGAAACAGCATCCGGCGCCAGGTTTCGATCCGAGGACTTTGCGGCCGCAGCGCGACGCTCTACCGACTAAGCCACGGACGCCACGCTGATATCAGTGTGAGTAACGCGCCTTATATCTTTAACGCATTCAAACTACCTCGTCAGCGGCGTGCGTTGGAGACTCAGCGGCGTTATAGCGGCTTGATAACTGCGTGGTGTACACGTGATACTACAAACCCGATGGAAGAGATGGAAGAGAAGGCGGCGAGGCGGTGGGCTGCGGGGGCCGAGCGCAAGCGCCGCAAGCGGGCCGACAACCGTGCATTCGCACTTTCACATTCTCCCCCTCGGGGAAATGCGGGGGAATTTTTTGCTGACTTTACTTAGTGTTTAAGGTTTCACCCCTCATATATGACTATTGTTTTGGCGCTCTTTGCCCCAGTTGGCCTTGCGCCATAAACATCCAACCATCATCATCATCATCGTTATTTTATCACACATGCATGCCTCAACATTTTGGGCGTACTTCCTTGTGAAGCTTTTCGTTTTGAAGCAACCGGCTTCAGATCCAAACAGCAAAGCGCTGCGCTACAGCAAGGGGGCTTCGTGAATTATGTACTTGCATACGGTACACTTTTCATACGCATTGATGAGGGACCTGCATGGTACTAGGCATTTTGAAGATACTTGTCACCGCTATTTCTTCAAGAGGCCTTTATCTAATCCCATGTCGGAAATTTTCAGCTTCTCAAGGCGCGTGTCTCTCCAATAGACGGTTTTGCTGGCCTTAGCGCAAAGGGTCCAAAGCCTTTGACGGGACAAAGTACACCTTGCAAAATCCTCGCGTAACAGCTAGCAAATTCCATGTTCATCTTCTGGGAGTGCCAGCGTGGCGGATTGATCTTTTTACTTTTGTCGGCGAAAAAAGTGAGAAGGGGATGCCGAAATCAGGACAAAGGGGCAATAAAAAGTCAGTGTAAGCAGGAACACCCCACCAACATCCGATACGCGGAAACTCTGAATTATACATAAATCAGTTTTTGGGAAACCCGTTTCTTTTATGGGCGCTTATTCAGTTGCTTCCGCCTTCATGCCGAAATAGCGCGCGAACTGCTATCGTCTCCCTTTATTTTCTTCGTTCTTTTACGGTCTCATTATTTTCCCAAGTACTCTTTCCCAATGTATGACCCCGTTTACCCCATCTAGCTATAACAGCCTGTAGGCACTCACGCGAGCGCGTTAATGTTATTTCTTCCAGCGCATATTTTACTGGACCTTTTTTTAGCTCAGCTTGCCGCATCGCTTGATGTCGAAACTACCGCTGCGCGGAATGAGTGATTCACGGCCTGAATGTAAAGACCCTATTCTGGGCTTTATTCTTACGCAAAAACAACAACAACAAAACTTCCACGTCTTTCGATCACTCTGTGCGATGTTGTGCGAAAAGATTTTATGGGGGCCTATTCATAGCGACCAGGATTGTTGTGAAGGATTAGCGTGAAGATGAGTCCGAAGAAGAACAGCTGAAGGAATAGATTGATATAGGAAAATATCGCTCTGAGAACAGTGAAGGACAAAGTAAACCTCACGAGGATCAAGGCATGTTCTCGAGAAATTTGGCTGGGATGGGGAGACTATAACATATGCAGGAGATGTATAGTGCAGGCGGGGAGGAAATGTCGAAACTCCCGCCACTTTCGCTCCATCTTTGATATCTATATTATGATTGAGCAGTCATTTTTTTTTTTTTTTGCCTTGCATATCTCGGCAGTCAACAAAAACGCAAGCGAAATCGCGTATGCCGTGGCTATGTCGCGCTAAGAATGCGCTAATAATGCCCACAGCTGATAATTCTGACTGCGTGGCTTCGGTACAGTGATCTTTCTCAAGGCATACGCTTCGAAGGAAACGGAAGCGAGTCTTCGGCCGAACAACGGCGACAATGAAAGCGCTCAGCGAGATCAAGCGATCAACTGCCGAAGGACGTGAGAAAAGTGACGATTGAGAACGTCGTCTCAAGCAACGGACGCACCCAGTCGAGACGGAAGCGGCGGAGTTGCAAAACTTCGTGATCGAATGCAGGAGCTATATACGCCAGGAAGCAACGCTGAGAGCCACGCAACAATGACGCGACGCGATAGACAGTTCGAGAAACACTTTTGGAAGGAGGCGTTTGGTGCCAAGTGGAGGCCAAATGGGCCAGATTTCTGCTCTGCATTCCAATAACGCGTACCCAAGCATTTTTATGCGCACTCAACGAAGAAAGCGGTCTTTCTGTGACGCTCGATGTTTCGCACTTTCGCCGCGTGCATATGAAAATTCCAAGGTGCTAGGGCCTTCATACTTTCCTTCGCCCCTTGTCATTATCCTGGAGAAAAATCTATTTCCAGTTGTGCATTTGTGCGTAGCTGTGAAACTAACTCTAAGGAGGCCCGGTGTCCATCGCTCTGTAGGAATAATGGAGGGTTTATGCAGGTATTATGACGCCCCAGTGCCTTAATAGTTTCAAATACCGTATTTATTCGATTATAAGGTGGTCATAATTGTAAGGCGAGGGTGCAGTTTGGGGAGTTAAGAAAATCGCCTTATATATATATATATACGGGACGAGGGACTCGGTAAGGACACATATCAAGGTTGCATGTTTCCAAAATATTAATAGTGCCGAATGAGGTGTTTGTCATGTTTCTTTGATACAGTGGTAAATAAGCGAAAATAAGTCGAGAAAAAATCTGCCGTTCTTTCCGGGAGCGGGAGTCGAGCCCACATCTCCGCATAACGAGTGCGGTGCACTGACCAATTATGCTATCCCGTAGGGGCTTCTCTCTCGACCTTACGGCGGGGGTTTATATTTACAAGTGCTCTGAGGACGGACAACTAGCGCCGCCCTCGACCACCGCGGGAGACGTAGAACGTCTTTTTTTCCCAGCGGCCGCCACGTAAGACGTGGTCGGAGGTCAGGGTTAGCAATTGGCACATCCGAACTGCTGGAGCCAGAGCCCTCGTAATGCATGTAGCAGAACAGAAAGATACGGGACGAGAGACTTGGTAAGGACACATATCAAGGTTGCAGTCGTCATTGCCAGTGCTATTCGGCTGTTTCCGAAATATTAACAGTGCCGAATGACGTGTGTTAAATGCAGAGCATTTCAGTAACTCACGATGTCACCCGCGTTGTCCCGTCGTAGTCCGCACCGTCGTTGTCCGCACCCCTCCCCCTACACTATATAAAAGAAAATACTATCCGGCGCCTGGTTTCGATCCCTCGACCCTGCGGGCGGAGCGCAATGTACATGGTGCTCTACCCACTGCGCCACAAAGCCGACACAGAATGGGGCGCTACGAACGCGCCTTATATCGTTGACTCATTCAAATTACTGCTGACGAGCGCTCTCTCGTCAGCAGTTGCCACAAGTGCAACAACATTAACGTAACGCAAACTACATAACGTCGTGCACCCCCGGAAATGCTCTGCATTTGATCGTGCCCCTCGCGAGGGGGATGTTTCACTGCGTCGACATGCGAACAGTTTGCCACGCTTTAGTTCCAGTTCTTTCTTTGTTGGGGTGCCGATGAGCGGCGCCACCTCCTCGCACTTCGCCGCGGGAGGATCCGCGGCGGGGGCGAGAGATGGCGCTGGCGTCTCCGCGGCCGCGTCTGCGGCCTCCCCGGGCACCGGCGCTGGCGCGGGGTCATCCCCCTTCTTTAAAAGTTTAGTTCGCACGCCACGCAGGAACAATTTTCCCCAACGTCAACCGACCAAGCTAATATAGCTCTGGTGTTAAAAACATGGTACTGACAGTATCATGCACGGGACATTTTTGTCATGTTTCTTTGGTACAGTCATAAATAAGCGAAAATATAAGTCGGGAATATATATATATATATATATATATATATATATATATATATATATATATATATATATATATATATATATATATATATATATATATATATATATATATATATATATATATATATATATATACACTTGAACACGGATATATCGAACACGGATATATCGAATTATTGTCTATATCGAACAGTGCAAACATCCCCTTGAAAATCTCATGCAAAAGTATAGGGCTGTTGTGCGCGTGTATCGAACTCCTGATCACGGGCAAATTCGATATATCGAATTCCGCGCCGAAGGTGCCCTTGAAAGTTCACTTCCTCTGATGGGGTGGAGTTGATGATAATGTTGACTCATCGCAGGAGCTGCCTGGCTTAGTGAGACAGAGGCGGCGTCCGCGGCATTATGTCGCTTCGATGGCCTTCAACAGCTGTTTTCACGCTAGCACGAGGGGCAGCTCCATGATAGCTAGAACGCGGATATTGGTTGGGGCGAAAGGACATAAAGGAGCAAAAGAAATTGACCGGAGGCACTCTTTTTCTGTGATTGAGCTGTTTGGTGGCTCGCGCAGGGGGACCGATGCGACGTTGTATGTTTGGTTTGTCCAAGGCATTCATTTCGGAGCAACGAAGGCGGGAATTCGTCAGGCGCAGGCTGCTGAAAAGATGTTGGTTGAAAAGGCGTTCGGAATTCCTCGCAGTAGTTTAGAGGGCGATGCACGCATCAACGTTGACGTAAAGGCGAATGCAGCACAACCCGCCCCGGCTATTCCGGAGCGTGTCGGGTGCAAAGGGACTTCGTTGCACGCCTCCAGATGGGGGAGGTGTTCGGTTCGGATAATGACGATAACGGCACGCAGTGCCTGACAACGTTCCCAACCGCCTACTGCAGCCGAGGTTCCGTCAGCGTTATTCGCCTCTGTTGTGGAACAGTGTACAGCGTTGATTTTCTCATTTGTGCGTGTTTGTAATCTTGAAGACAATTTGGCAACCTTTAGGACGCAGAAGAAAAAATAAGCGAAGCTCAAAGACATTTCAATGATAAATAAAGTGCGGTGGTCATCATCCTGCGGTTTGGAGCTTCCATGATTTGAGGGTTAAAACGGTAAACTACCGTTTTCCACGACTTCAGAAAACTCTCAGTGATGTGCGGATTTGTCAGATAATCTTCAGATAGGCGTATTTTATATATCGAATTATCGATATATCGAATTCTTTCGCGATCCCCTTGGAGTTCGATATATCCGTGTTCGACTGTATATATATATATATATATATATATAGCAGAACAGAAAGATACGGGACGAGGGACTCAGTAAGGACACATATCAAGGTTGCAGTCGTCATTGCCAGTGCTATTCGGCTGTTTCCGAGATATTTAATCGTGCCGAATGACGTGCGTTTTCATTCTTCTTTAATACAGTGCTAAATCGGCGAAAATATAAGTCGAGAAAACATCCCCCGTTTTTCCGGTAGCGGGAGTCGAACCCACATCTCCGCATAACGCGTGCGGTGCGTTAACCAATTATATATATATATATATATATACAGGGTGTCCCAGCTATCATGCACCAAGATTTAAAAAAAGGGAAATTGCGTAACTCGGAGAAAACCTAGTGCATAATGTTTACAGTACTGTGAAGAAGCGGAGAGTAATTTTTTCGTTAATAAGACTTAATTAATTAATTGTAATTAATTATCTAACTCGAGAAATACTGTCCTAATCACTAAAGTGCCAATGAGGCACTTGTAGGTAACCACGAGGGGCATCTAACTGCGCTATTTTCAGCAACGAACTAATTGCGTACTCATTTATTCGGACTGATAAAGGAAACCCGCGAAATATGAAAAATACCACGTGATGACGCTTACGCGCGCACCGTAAAGCAACGCCCTCAAACAGGCTGCCTCTGAGTTAGCCAGCATGAAATAGACAAAAGAAAGACAGAAGAAATCGCGATCGAGTTTGTTCCTTATCTGCACACGCGTCCCGCGAATCTTGCTGCTGCTGCTCCTTCCATGCATGCTATTATCAAGGTGATGCGCTGTCTCTTAGGGCGGGTAACACGCGAAGCAGTTGCTTTCAATCAGCTTTGTTTGGGAACGCTGCTTTACAATGCGCGCGTAAGCGTCATCACGTGGTATTTTTCATATTTCGCGGGTTTCCTTTATCAGTCAGAATAAATGAGTACGCAATTAGTTCGTCGCTGAAAATAGCGCAGTTAGATGCCCCTCGTGGTTACCTACAAGTGCCTCATTGACACTTTAGTGATTAGTACAGTATTTCTCGAGTTAGATAATTAATTAATATTAATTAATTAAGTCTCATTAACGAAAAAATTACTCTCCGCTTCTTCACAGTACTGCAAACATTATGCACTAGGTTTTCTTCGAGTTACGCAATTTCCCTTTTTTTAAATCTTGGTGCATGATAGCTGGGACACCCTGTATATATATATGTAGACACAATCTCCCCAATGTTATTTACAGCATGTTTACAAGAAGTATTCTAAACATTGGATTGGGAACAGGTGGGAGTAAGGGTTAATGGAGAATACGTAACATCAGATTTGCTGATGACGTTGCCTTGTTAAGTAACTCGGGGGAGGAATTGCAAAGCAAGCTTAGCTTACCGCACTGGACAAACAGAGTAGAACCGTGGGCCTGAAAATAAATATGCGGAAAACTATAGTAAGGATCAATAACCTCGGGACAGCACAGCGGTTTGAGATAGGTGGCGAGGCCGTGGAAGTAGTAAGCGAATATATCTACGTAGGCCAAGTTGTGACCCCGCATCCCAGCCATGAGGCAGAGATAATTCGAAGGATAAGAATTGGGCGGAGTACATTCGGCAAGCATTATCAAATAATGAATGGCAGCCTACCATTGTCCCTTAAGAAGAAAGTGTATGACAGCTGCATCTTACCGGTACTCACCTACGGGGCGGAAACTTCGAGGCTAACTAAAAGGGTTCAACTTAAATTGAGGGCGACTCAGCGCGCAATGGAAGGGAAGATGATAGGTGTAACATTAAAGGGACACTGAAGTGATTTGTAAACAATGCGGTATTACGAGCGCAAATTGTAGACCGGAGTCCCTAGGCCCTGTTTCGACCCATCTGAGCGCGTTTACGCGAATTTATTGAGTAGAAAAATCAATTCGAAAATGCTGTCCTCCTCTCTGCACTCTCGCCCATTTTCTGTGGCGTTTTCGTGTGACGTCAGCAGGAGAGGAGCTGGCAATTGGCTGCGCTACTGCACGGCTCGCTGACCTTCGGCGACCGAGTCAGCAAATCCTCCCTGTTCTGTGGAGTCAGTCCGCCCAACGTTTAGTCCGCCGGCCGCCGACGGCAATCATGTCAATTCGCTCGATCAGTTGAAACTAAGCCACAACGTTTGTGAATGGAAGAATGGGCCTGTCTTTACTTCGTTAGTTTGTACACTGTATCTAGCTCCAAGTCAAGGTCGCTTCACACAAGCGCTGCACAAGCGCACATACGACGCTTCGCTGACTGGTACGCCAGTAGGAAAATATAAGGCCTCTTGAAGGGGGAGAAGAGTCAGCCAAGTCAATATAGTTACTAAGGAAATAAAATCAACTGATATTTTTACCGTACAGCGTAAAACTAGGGTGCGGGAAGCACTTTTTTGCGCTGGGCGAACAAGCACAGCGGTCAGCAGCACGACTACGCATCTGCGAACGCTTTTCCGTCTAAGAAATCCAATTGCTAGACGTGAGCTATTGTGGAAACTCGGGGGACGCTTACTGCACGAGCGCAATACAACAAATAGTCTCCTAAGCTGCTTGAAATACCAAAACTAAATAAAAGTGTAAACTTGTTATACAATCCCTACTGAAAAGTTTCGTATATACGGAATTATGGGAATACGGAGTTCATACGGACTGTTACGCCCCCAAGCGTAATGAATGCAGATATTAGTTCTACAGACACGAGAATTATATGCGTTCGTACAATATGAACGGTTGGCACAGTTTTCGTGTTTTTATCTTCAATAATAAGCAAAATCACGCTCCGTATGATTTCCGTATACTCCGTATATACGGAATTCATACGGACAATGATATCGCGGTTCTATTGATCACACAGACTTAAAACCGGTGTCAAATGTTTCAATAGGCACACACTGTTTCATTTTCAAGTGCTTCTCAAAACTATTTCTGGTTTTGTGGCGGCTTTGCGTCATGCAAGGAATGTACTCCGCATTCCCATAATTCCGTATATACGGAACGTTTCAGGAGGGATATATACCTTATATTAGCAGGGTCAGCAGAGCCTGCCCCGTGGCCCAGTTGTCTGGAGCGCTAGGTATGCCAACGCAAGTGTTTTGCAAGTCGCGAGTTCGAATCCCTGCGAGAACGTGTTTTTTTTTTTTTTGTAAGTCAACTTTTTCGCTTTTCGCCAATGTTTTCTATACTGAGTTCACCTTTTCTTGGGCCGCAACGTTCACTGCTTTACGAACTAGTCCACAGAACTCGCGCAGGCTGGTACTGGCGCGCTAGCGAGTTCTCGTTGGCGTGCTGTTGCCATAAGCACCGACTGCTTGAAGGCGCAGGCCAGAATCGACAGACCCTTGGCATGGTGCGAACACGCTTTTTACGATACAGGCATGAGTGAGGCAAGCTCCAAATATGGGGGGAAAGCGCATGCATTTGAGCGTCTGCGGGGGCGCGGAGGGCGTTCATGCACTGCGTAGGCCTCGGCTAGTGAATGCTACGATTCCAAGCCGTCCTGGGAGGCTTATATTATGCATTTTACAGCCGACAACATGGCACAAGCGCGGTACTACGATTACTGGGATATTGAGAATGCCCATCCAACGACGCCATCGGATGTCAAACATGTTGTTTTACAGAACCGAAACCAAAACCGAAACTTGTTTGATTGCTAACCTTGGGCAGCGTCCAATCAGGGTGCCCCCTCCTCCCAACGTCACAGCTTAGTTGGTGCGGCCGCCGCAAACCGCGCATGGTAGTTTTTCTTCTTTCGCGCTTTGTAAAATAATTACCGATTTGTCAACCGGATAAACGATGAAAAGTGTGCTAATTTGAGCCAGTCTACGCTGTGCAAGCAAAAACGGGAGCTTGACAAATTCACTTCAGTGTCCCTTTAAGGGACAAGAGAGCGGAATGTGTCAGGGAGCAAACGCGTGTTGAGGACATATTAGTAGAAATTAAGAAGTAGAAATGGACGTGGGTAGGGCATGTAATGCCAAGGCAAGATAACCGTTGGTCATTAAGGGTAACAGAGTGGACCCCTAGAGAAGGCAAGCGTTGCCGGGGGCGGCAGAAAGTTAGATGGGCAGATGAAATAAAAAAGTTTGCGGGAATAAATTGGTCGCAGTTAGCACAAGATCGGGGGGGGGGTAATTGGAGAATAATTGGACTTTGCCCTGCCGTGGGCGTTCATAGGCTGGTGATGATATATATATATATATATATATATATATATATATATATATATATATATATATATATATATATATATATATATAGTAAGGAACTGAGGGGCTCGTTGAGGAAATACAGAAAGATAGGTCAGCAGTCTACAACGCCAAAGGAGGCATAGGGGTGTGGTTAGGCTCTTTTCTTTTTCACTATGGTTAATGAAGTAAACATTTTTTTAATATACAGAAGAAAGAAAGAAAGAAAAACACGCGCCCAGAGTGGGGACCGAACCCACGCCTTTCGATTACATGTCGAATGCCTTACCAATTCGGCTATCTGGGCGACATTCGACATGTAATCGAAAGGCGTGGGTTCGGTCCCCACTCTGGGCGCGTGTTTTTCTTTCTTTCTTTCTTCTGTATATTAAAAAAAATGTTTACTTCATTAATCGTAGTGAAAAAGAAAAGAGCCTAACCACACCCCTATGCCTCCTTTGGCGTTGTAGACTGCTGACCTATCTTTCTGTATTTCCTCAACGAGCCCCTCAGTTCCTTACTATATTATTCTGCGAAAGCCTAGCGAGGGTCTCTGTTCTGGCAGCCTTGATGCCTAGGTAGCATAAGAGGGCTTCCCGCCAGTTACCCGCTCATGACAGGCTGTAGACGTTTGAGTCACGCCCCGGGGGTTGAAAAGAAGGTCCCCTTCTCCCCGTGTAGTCAGAGTGGCGCTGGCTACCACCCTCAAGCGTCAGATACAATTCTAGTAAAATATAAATAGCCCAGAAAGTGAAGGAGAACACAGTCGCCCAGATAGCCGAATTGGTAAGGCATTCGACATGTAATCGACAGGCGTGAGTTCGGTCCCCACTCTGGGCGCGTGTTTTTCTTTCTTTCTTTCTTCTGTATATTAAAAAAAATGTTTACTTCATTAACCGTAGTGAAAAAGAAAAGAGCCTAACCACACCCCTATGCCTCCTTTGGCGTTGTAGACTGCTGACCTATCTTTCTGTATATATATATATATATATATATATATATATATATATATAGCGAATCAGAAAATGGGAAATGGGGGGCTCCGTGAAATAAGACAGAAAATAAGGGTTGGCAGTCAAGAAAACCTCGGAAAGCAAAGGGGAGGTTGTGGTGGGTCATAGAAAGAGATGAAGAATTTTTTTAGTCGAAAAGAAAGTGGTGAAAAAATGCCCGCCGGGTGGGATCCGAACCCACGACCTCCAGAATATATATATATATATATATATATATATATATATATATATATATATATATATATATATATATAGCGAATCAGAATAGGAAATGAGAGGCTTGTTGAAAATAAGACAGAAATAAGGGTTGGCAGTCAAGAAAACCTCGGAAAACAAAGGGGAGGATATGGTAGGTCATTGAAACAGATAAGGAATTTGGAAAGAAAGAAAGTGAAGAAAAAATGCCCGCCAGGTGGGATCCGAACCCACGACCTCCAGAATACCGGTCTGGTGCGATAACCACTACGCTACCGGCGGGGCGATTTTTCCCCTTCACTTTCTGGGAGATTTATGTAAATGTAATTTTTTCCTGTGCTTGGGGGTGGTCTGGTCGCACCAGACCGGTATTCTGGAGGTCGTGGGTTCGGATCCCACCTGGCGGGCATTTTTTCTTCACTTTCTTTCTTTCCAAATTCCTTATCTGTTTCAATGACCTACCATATCCTCCCCTTTGTTTTCCGAGGTTTTCTTGACTGCCAACCCTTATTTCTGTCTTATTTTCAACAAGCCTCTCATTTCCTATTCTGATTCGCTACATGCATAGCGAGGGCCTCTGTTCTGGCAGTCTTGGTGCCAAAGGTTAGCTAAGGAGGGTTCAACGCTCGTCGACCACTCTCGACATGTCGTAGACACTCGAGTCACGCCCCGGGGGTTAAAAAGAAGGTCCCCTTCACCCCGAGAAGTCGGAGTGGCGCTGGCTACCACCCCCAAGCACAGGAAAAAATTACATTTACATAAATCTCCCAGAAAGTGAAGGGGAAAAATCGCCCCGCCGGTAGCGTAGTGGTTATCGCACCAGACCGGTATTCTGGAGGTCGTGGGTTCGGATCCCACCTGGCGGGCATTTTTTCTTCACTTTCTTTCTTTCCAAATTCTTTATCTGTTTCAATGACCTACCATATCCTCCCCTTTGTTTTCCGAGGTTTTCTTGACTGCCAACCCTTATTTCTGTCTTATATATATATATATATATATATATATATATATATATATATATATATATATATACACACACACTGAGCTTCGAATATAAGGCGGGGTATGACTTTGAGACTACGGATTTTGGAAAAAAACCTCGCCTTATGTTCGAATGAATACGGTAAGACCCCTTATGTTGCACAGGGAAAAACGTATTCCCAATAAAGCATTCGTGCATAATAGTGAAGTAGCTTTAAATTTAGCAGGGCCTGGGAGTGAGCTAGGTGGTGTTTTAACATCTTGAAGTGCTGAGGTGCGCTGCCTGACACGAAACGTAGAACAGGGGGAATTACACACAAACAGACGAGGTGAGGCGCAAACTATCAACTGTTTATTATCATTAGAAGGGCGCGGTTATATATGATGTTGCGGTTTTTAAAAAATAATAAAACGCAACACGTGACATGATATCTATTCCTCACTGATGAAACCTATTTGACGCGTCCAAAGCCAGATTGAAGGGGCGCTAACGCAAAGTGGGCGCCGAACATAATATCGCGTTGGTATTTTATGCTCCATGGAAACTAAAGGGACAGTGCAAGGCTACAAATCAGAAGCAGAAAAAACGGTTTCGAATGTGGCACATGGCACAGGCGCAAGTTCGTCAACTGCTAGGGCATTGTATAGAAGATCCCCTTCTCTTGTGGTAGGTCTTACGTGGGGCAATCAGGCCGCTGTCACAACGACAGATTACCGGAACATCAAAACGCTTGCGTGCAACTGGCGGTAAATGGAAATCTGGCCGCGCATGTTAAGAGTTGCGATAAGGGTTTTTCGCCCAATTTTAAGAGGAAAACCATCTTGTTCTGCTCCCAACACAAGATTACCCGCGAAATTATGAAGCATATGCAATGTTGTCGGGAGTGAAGGGAGAATGCGTTAGCGCCCCTTCAACCCGGCTTTCGACGCGTGAAATAGGTTTTGTAAGTGCTGAATAGATGTCATGTCACGTGTTGCGTTTTATTATTACTGTTTCTTTTTGCGTGTTTTTTTTTTTATGTCCATCATATATAACCGCCCCCTTATCATGATAATGAACAATTGATAGTTTGCGCCTCACCTCGTCTGTTCGTGTGTAATTCCCCCTGTTCTACATTTTCGTCTCAGGCAGCGCACCTGCACTTCAAGATAGCTGTAAATACTCTCGGCACATAGCGCTCCGTAGGGATACACGAGGTCTTATGGAGTCTTCAAATACAGCGCGGATAACTTGGACGAAAGAGAAGAAGCACGAGCGCTAATCCCATGGAGGTATTTAACGCGGCCTACTTTGGCATAGGACTGCTTACATGGAGCCTGAAAATATGTCTTTCCAGCAGCGCATGTGCGTGCAGTAGGGAGGACGACTTTAAAAGGGCCTACTGTACTATGGGGGAGCGGCTTAAGCGTTTATTCACCGATTCTCACTTGGGAGTTTCTGCAGTTGTTTGTGTAAACACTCCTAATCTGGCCAAAACAATTGCAACCATTTTTTATTTATTGTGGTGCGTTATTTAGGGAACTCGGTATTATTTGGTGCATTGGTCCCGTTTGGCGTCCTGGAGCACGGAACCCCAGACAAAAATATTATAGGCCCAAACACAGCCAAAACTACAGAGCAGAAAAACACGTCTGCCGCTTTCCAATGTACAACTTTTTTTCGGTTTCTTGCTATTGTTTTTCTTCGTGCGGAAAAATAACTATGGTTTCACTCATTTTAATTATCCCCCAATCTTTCGTAAATATGCGAAACAGAGAAAATGCTGACCAGCCGTTTGTTCCAGTTTACCCAAAATTGCCCGGTTCGGGCGTTATTGCGGTTGTGGGAGGGCCAGGACAGCGTAAGGCTGGTTTCTTCCTCGTGCAAATGTTTACCGATATTTAATAAATTTGTTATTGAGATTGCTTAAAAGAATCCTTTAAACAGTTTTATCATTTTATAGAATATTTCTATTGAATTTCCATTACAAATTTGCCACTAAGTTTTCCTAAAAGTGTATACCGAGCCAAGTCAATAGACCTTACCTGCTTTGAATGTGGTTTCTTATGAGTTTCTTGCAGGTTTCTTATAAAATATGCTCAATAAGCTTTCTATACGATTCTTACTGAGTAGAGTCGTAACAGCCAGTTGCTTGAATAAAGTTTCTGGCGGGTTTTTATTATATTTATCTCAATTAGCTTTCTATAATATCATTATTGAGTATAGCCGTAACATCCTGTTGCGTGTGAGTCAAGTTTTAATGGAATTTCTGATGAGTTTTTATTAAATTTATCTCAATTAGCTTTCTTTAAAATTTTTATTGAGTATAGTCGTAACATCCTGTTGCATATTAGCTAAGTTCGAGTAGAATTTCTGATGAGTTTATATTAAATTTATATCAATTAGCGGTCTATTAAATTCCTATTATGGTCGTAAGACCCTGTTGCCTGTGAGTCAGGTTTTCTGGCGAGTTTTAACAGCCAAACTTTTTACGAGCTCCCAACGTCCGGCGGTAATGTCTGTCACCCCATGCACCACCGTTCCCAAGTACTCCCAAGGCGAAGCGACAGGCCGTCAATCGCGCGATCTCGATTCATGCGGCGGGGCACGCTGCGCAATAGCACCCCACATATATGCACCGGAAAACTGCCAGACCTACGTGGGTGGGCTATAGAAACGTAAACAGAGTCTATTGAACCTAAACATAATGAAGGCAATAAGATGCTTGGCACTTGCTTGTAATAAGAAGTTTATTGCCTGGCTAATGACCACAGTATACAAATTAGGATTTCTATTTACCTTGTAGAAAGCCAATACAGAGTCAGTTAAAACTCAGTATATTGAAGGAATAAATTGCTTGTTGGATTTTTGCAAAAAAACGATTTTATTGGAAATTCTGTTGGCCAAAGTTTATAAGATAGGAGTTTTGGTTCACTCTACAGAAACGCAATATGAAGTATACTGAAACAATTGTTTGAAGCCAATAAAATGTTGGTGGAGTTTGTACAATAAAGGGTGTATTGACTTCCTCATGACTTCAGTCCATAAAGTATTAGTTTTAATTGGCTTCTTTATTAACCTCAGTGCAAGGTTTATTAAAACTCTAAGTCCATTTTTCTGAGGGTAATTGCGCCGCGAAAGCCCCAAGCCCCTTAAAGGAGCCATGAAGAGAAAACACAAGTTTGGTTCATTCAAAATATTGCCTCGTTAGAATCATACTGACACCACTTTTAACGGAAATTTCGCTCAAATAAGCTACATAATTAGTAAAAAACGGAATGGTCATACCTCATTTCCCGCAACTTAACCTATGATGTCATACCAGACAGCTCTGCGACTGGCGGAGGGCGGCAAAAGCAAACGCAAATTAGGCAGAGCTCATAAGCTTGCCGAACGAGCTATTTGCGCTTAAATTTAGGGTATATTATTTTTAAATCCATAAGAATGGTGGAACAAACACTGGAAGTTACGAAAGCACACGTAAACTTAGAAATACCGATGCGTACGGCTGTTGGTACTGCGCGCACTATGCTTGGTTTAGCTGCACAGCACTGCGGGGCTTTGGGGTTGTTTGAAACGACACTGGCCAATTGACGCAAGTGACGATGTCTTACGTGACCGTATCTGTCGAGCGAGCACCATGTTTCACGAAACGATTGTCTCCATGAACAAAACAAGCCAGGTACAAATACTTTCACAAACAAACCAGAGGCAGAAAACGGCTTACCACGGTGCGGTGGCGCCATCTAGGCTCACTAACGGTAAACACGGCCCTGTGATGTCATTGCAGACCACGAAAACGGACGATTTAGCGGGAAAATCAAAATTTTAACTTAAATTAATTAATTTCTCAGTGAATAAAGCATCGTTTGCATTCGGACAAGCGCTGGGGGCACTATAAAACACGAAATCTTTCGAATAACACAATCCTGTGGTTTGTATTCATGGCTCCTTTAAAACTTCCTGTTATGCCGTAGGGCAATCTCTCGCCATCAAACAAATCACCTTAATATCGGCCTTTGAAACCCGGGTGGTTTCTTTCGCGAAGCAATCAAAGGACTCGCATTCGCAGTGGAACGATCTTAACTCCCTCCAACAGAACATGTGAACAGTGACCATTCCGAAATTGATTATCAAAACCTAGATAATTTAGCTGATTACGGTATCAACTTACCGCTTTTCTAGTTGCAGCCAAGGACGGCGAGTGCGTGGGAAGGTCGGTTGGGATAGGCTTTGAGTCCGTGGGCCGGATATATCTACGTTGTTGCAGTATCTCTTCCGGAGGAGGCGTGCTCATACTCGTCTCGTGCCCAGGTTTCGCGGCTATAAACTAAAAGGTGTTCTCTATATGTAATCTCTTGGAAAGTTCATTGAGTTTAGACAACTGCTTAATTATCCAAATTTTAAAATATTCTGAGATGCTACAAAATGTCTTTAAAGGGGCACTAAAGGCTGAATGAAATTCTGTTTTAACTGAAAGGTCAAAGGTTTCGTTGCTCTTTCGGCTTTTGTTCGACGAGCAAGGGTGCGTTATTTGCTGAGAAATAAGTAAATAAAGCTAGCGCTTCTCTCACCCGCTTCCCGTTTATGTTTTCGTGACGCAGCCATTGCGTCACAAAATAGCAGCGAGTCCCCTGCGTTGTGCTCACTCTGGGGACGGGTGGCGGCGCAAAGCGGCGCGAGCAAAACAGCTTGCGGCGGCGGCGGCGGCCCACAGGTTTACTACGGCAACGTTTATCTCGCCAATGAGGCTGGCTTGGGCTGCTGATTTTTCACCGACGGAATGAGAAACGCGTTTCGAAGCTCGAGTGGCCGGTGTGCCCGCATACTCCGGCGTCCCAGACCACATCGAGCCGGCTGCGAGCATGGAGGGCTGCGGCGAAGCTGCTTTTGAAGCAACAAGCGCCGTTTCGAATATCAAGCGTGGCGTCCTGGGCTCCTGGCTGGCGCCGTTCAGGCTGGCGCTTTTACGTAACATCTTATCTTCTCTCGCGCAGCGCGAACCTATAGCGTAAAATAAGCCCTCTTCACGGCAGCCGTGTCCAGTAGCCGTTGTTGCCCGCTCAGAGCGACGCGCGCTTTACGGATTATCAACGGCGGCTCGAGGCGAACTGGCGGATCGGTCAGCTAACCACTCACAGTAAGTTCATTTCACGGGCGATTATGTTCAAACCGGGCGCACTTTACCCATAGCAACATTTTAAACAGTGTTACTTCTCCTCCTACTCCTCCCCCTCTGCGCGCGTAGAACGGGAGATTGGAAGCTCGGGGCGGCTCGCTTAGCCACCTGCAGCGCATGTTGTTCCTGTTGCCAATTCTAATCAAGGTACTTTAGCTGCTTCCTGCCGGGTACATTGCTTGCAGAAGCTCGCTGGTTGCGCACCAGTGCTTTTCGAGAACGAAAATGAAAGCATCATAGCTGACTGAATAGTGAGGGGACCTGCTTCTCAGTGTATAAAAGCTGTAGTCGGTGTTTCTTAGGTACGAGAAGCTCACGGCAAGCTTTTATGTACGTTTATTTCACGTGCTCAACCACTTCGTAACTGTTTATTTCAGGAAAAAATCTATAGATGCTTCTCCAATGAGCTCTCGCCGTTCACCACTTTTGTGACGTCACAAACCGTGGTACCCGAAATCGAATGGGGCGTCGTCCCCTGTTTTCACGTTTCTTGCATTTTCTGCTAGTCGTGAGGATGGTGCATTTAGATTCTCGGCACCGCAATCCATCGATACAGGCCAACTTCCCCCAACTCTCTCTCATTTCTACTTCTCCCTCTCATCCAATATCCTCAAACTCTCCGATTTTCTGTCTCCTCCAAATTTCCTCCCTACTATGTATTTGGAGCACCTGTACCGTCTTTATCTTTTTTTTTTCCCGTCCCTGCGCTGTTTTCTTCGATATGTCATGTTACCAACTAGTCCTAACTCAAGCTTTAGTTAGGTTGTATTTGCCCCCCTCTTCAATTCCCATTCGTGCTCTAATGCTCTGTTCTTCCTATTCCCCTCATCGTCTCCTATTTTCATTTACTCGTCCCTGCCTCCCCGGCCCCCTCGCTCCGCCTTCCCTCCCTTTCTTTTCCAATCAATTTCTTACCTCTTATTATATCGGCCCCAATTCCTTTCCCAGCTTTCCGTTGTTTTCCTCTTCCCTCCTCCTCACTTTCTACTTACCAATTTCCACTCCCCCACTTCCACCTTACCGGTTTCTTCCCTCCTCTCACCGATCCCATCCCTGTCCGCGACACGTTTTTCACCTCTTTCTCCTATCCTCTTCCTTTCACTTTTCCCTCTCTCTCTACCTTCTACCCCCTTCAGCTGCGCTCCTCGCCATTCTCCGCCAGTTGCATCACGTGTTGTCATTTTGCACCCCCCTCCACTATGCCCCCTCCAGTCGCCTGTTCCGCCCTCACATCATTCCCTCCCGAGTCTCCTCCTCGACATGTCTTTCCCGGTACGCAGTTTTCCCTTTCTGCTCTCCCCCGGTCCAACCCCGTACCTCACCTTCTACTGTGACGCGTTTTCATCCTCTTCGTCCTGGTCCTGCTACTCCCTTTCCTTGTATCGGTCCATTCCGTGCTCCCTATTTCCCTTTGCCTTTAGTCTACGCTTATACGAATCGAGTTTCGCGATCGCTGCGCCGCATGCCGCCGCTTCTCCGCGGCCTTTACGGGATTTGAGCTGCGTGGCTCATAGGGGCTCGTGCAGTGTTTTGGTTCTGTTTCGCTTCGTTTCGCCTTACCGCACCCTAAAAAAAACTTGTTATGGTGACGTCTATAGGCAAAGAGTACGTTTAGGTCACTTAAAAAGCAGCTGCGCGTCTTCGTAGAGTACGCGATCACCTGCAAGAACTACCCGGGGACGCGGTTCTGCGCGCTTCGTCGCCGCTCTAACGGGCGTCACCGACGGTAGCAACATGTCACCCCTGTCACCTCCAAAACATGAGGCACAAATGAATTCTGCTGTCGCCTCGTTTAGACCTGATTCTGGCAAAATGAGAGGTTGGCTTTATTTTGCAGCGTGGACAATGTATGCGGCTTCGTTTCGAATATGTACGTCGCAGAAAAATATGTTTCGGGGATGCAATTACCCAATCCCGGACAATAACTTATGCCTTTTATAAGAATATAAACCATGCGAAAATGTTAAGTATATTCCAAGCCTGTGCGTCGTTAAATGTGTGCCCACACACGCCTTATAGCAAGAACCAAAGCAAGTTAATGAAACCACGGAAAAATAAATGCTGTGCAAGTGCGGAATTAGGAAACAGAATAGCTCTAACAGAAATAAAAAAAAATACAGTGCTACTTCTGACATGCTTAAGACGTTCGTCCAAACTTAAGCCAGGTAGGGTTCACTAAACCAACTATACGCGAAATGCACTGCTATTTCGCGAGACATCGGTGGGCGGGGGGGGGGGGGGGGGGGGGGGGAAGGAGGGGAGGGGGACGCTGTGTACAAATGCGGAGCAGAATCAAGCAATGAACGTTTTAGTAATCACACACACAAATCTCGCATTCACTTTCCTTTTGTTTTTCTACTTCAACGAACACCTAATCGTACGGCGGACGCATTTATGGAAGTATAGAGGATAGGCTGTTCAGCAAGCGATGAAAGGTGTCGTTGGAAGAGTGTGGTATATATATGTGATAAGCCCTCTGATTTCAGTTTCTGCTTTATTCTGCCGGCTCCCTGTGCCATATGACGATATTTAGAAGAAGCATTAGTCGCGGACGCGGATTATATTCTAAGCCCGTCGCCGCGCTGCTCGCAGAGTATATGTGTAGCAGATACATTTGTGGGCGCTCACCTCACGAAAAGACGACTCTGTCGTGTGCTGATCCCCGAGTATAATTATGCGTTGTCCATCGTACTTTTGTTGAATATTCCCGAAATTAACACAGACTGGCTTGTAAATGGGGGTGATCAATATCTGAGGCAAACGTAACTGGCAAACGTAACTGACGTGCTGTCAGGTATATGAGTGCTCCGCTGATTATGTCAGCGCAATTAAAACCGATCTAAATCGTAGCTGTATAGCCGTAGCATGAACATCTGAGGAACCGGTGGTTACGGAGAGACTGCTAGTGAATTCAGGTCATTATAACTACAATCGGCTCCATCATACGCCGGTTCCGCGACGCTGGCCTGTGACACACACCTAGCGCTTATACAGACCGAATATACCAAACTAAGATCGCGTCAGAAACATTTGTTCCCTCGTAAACACACCCCATTTGCGAACAGAGTGACTGCTCCACATAAACATGGATTTCAAACGCCCGCAAACAGTAAATCCCAGTCGTGAACGAGCCGCAAAAGCAGCGGCGCAACTGGGGAGCGGGACGCGGACTCCCGCGGCTGCTTTCGAAACGGGCCGCTAGGGGGATTTCAGTGGCGCCCCTACAGGCCGCGCTCGAGGCGTATCCTCCCCTCTTCAAACATACTGAGTGGCGCAAATACACAACACACAAGAAAGAAGACACGGACAGGCGCTACACTTCCAGCAGTTTAATAGCAACGACCGCAACGTACATTTATACACACATCCCGAATTAGCACAGATAGACTAGGCATTGGAGCGTGTTTTAGTCCTCTTTTAGTGTTGAAGGTTTTAGATATGTAGATGATTTTTTATTGTTTTTAGCAAACAGAGTTCTGTGACGCAACCTGACTTGGTGAAATGTGTTTTAGACTATTTTAAGCGCCTTGAAAAAGGACTGACTTTTTACTCATGAGTTGCCGCATAATCCAGTTCTTAGACCTGAATATTAAGGTGTTGCAGGGGCATGTGTGTTGGTCCTTTTCACCTCAGTCTCGAAAAGAACTGCTACCGTATGACTCGGCACACTCCAAGTTAGTTAAGCGGGCCATTGCCAGCCTCTGCCTATAATCTGCCTTGAGGAAATCGTGCGCCCACATGATGAAGTCAAGTTTTGAACATCAGGTGAAGCGACTTTTGTCAGCTGGCTTCTCTCTGTCGGTCGTGAATGCGGTGGCGGAAACCCTCCTTCAAAAAGTGAAGGGTAGTAAGCCTAAGACGAATGCGCAGCTAAGAAATGACAAGCGAGCTGAAGTGGTTCCGTACCTACACAAGGTGTCGCATAACCTAAAAAAAGGTTGTGACGAGGTACGGTGTCCCTGTCGTTTTTTTCTGCTCCGAGTAAGCTCGGCCAACTTTGCTCTCGCATTGCTACTACTAGCAAAAAGAGGGCCCGCGAAAAACAACGTGAGAAGCCGTTCGTTGATTGCGCTGTAGGGGTGGTTTACGAAATCCCGCTCACCTTTGGAAAGTCCTACATCGGCCAAACTGGGAGATGTCTGAACGACCGCCTAAGGGAGCATGCACAAAATTTAAAGTCTAATAATGGCGCACATTTGACAGCGCAGTGTGATTCCTGCACAAAGTGTGAGCTACGATTTTCCGAGACAAAGATACTGGGAAAGAGCAGATATCAGAAGGCCCGAGAATTGCTCGAGGCGCATCGTATCAGATTGAAGGGAAGTGATTGCGTTAGTGACACTTCGGTGGTACTGTTCAAAGCTGAGGGGTGGTTTTTAGATAAATTCTTGCGCTGACGCTGTGGGCATCTCTATTGCACATGTCGGGATGTGTGTATAAATGCACGTTGCGGTCGTTGCTATTAAACTGTTGAAAGTGTAGCGCCTGTCCGTGTCTTCTTTCTTGTGTGTTGTGTATTTGCGCCACTCAGTATGTTTGTATACCTCAACCAACACGCCCAGCAACACGTTTTCTTCCCCTCTTCCTCCTCTAATGCCGTCACTATAACCAATTCTTCTTCCCCTTTCTCCTCTCACTCATATTGTACTTCTCCATCTCCAATTACACTCCCCCTCCCCCCTCCCCGCTTGATTCCCTCCCGAAATCGAGTCGTCTTTGGAACGGTGTAGGAAAGAGGATTGTGATGAAAAGTCAAAATATGGCCGCTTTGCCCTGTTGCATCTTTCGCCATACACTCAGCAAACCTAAACTCAGCGGCACAAACCCAGCAACTTTAGACTCACCGACATCACTTGGCGAGAACTAATGCTCATGTATATTCGCGCTCATAAGATAAAGATAACATTTTAACAGAAGATAAGATAAAATTCTAAAGGAATTTTGAGAGCAGTACCAATGTCGTTCTTTCACCGGCTTTAACGGCACCTACCCAGCATTTTATTTAAAGAAAAATGCAAAGACAACGTGGCCGAGTAACCAAAATTTGTTGATTACGTTTTCACGAGTTCTACAGTGTGTGCAGATTCGTGGGTTCCACAGAGAGGAAGGTGGGGGGAGAGAGAGAGAGAATAAACTTTATTACGAGCATCGTAATGTAGTTTGGGGTCCTCAGTTCAGGACTCCATTAGAGGCTCCTGCTGCAACGGCCCTTTCCACCAGCCTAAGTTGGCAGAAAAAAATTGAAGCCCCTCACCCCCCCCCCCCCCCCCCTCGCTTCATCTAAATTCTGGACCACGCTCATGGTTTGAAATGTGTGCCTGTCAAGTGTACCCGGGGATACATTAGCGTTCTAGCTCGTACCGCGCACCTGCATCAACAGCGTACCTTCACAAATGTGCGGCCCCTCTTCATCCAACGTAGCCCTTTCATCGCGAAGAAAACGATATTTTTCCGTGTGTTTTAACGCCTGCGTCTTCACGTCCTTGGACAAGAAACTTGAAGAAGCTGTAACGGCAATATACAAGTCAGGTTGTGTGAAGACCGCAAGGACCCGATAACAAGGATGCCGATATTAGCCTACATTGCAATAACTAAGGTATCATGAATAACAGATGAAGCAGGGCCACTTTCCCGCCGAGTCCTTTTCACGTCACAGTAACTTGTTTGTGCGATTACCGGCCGCCGACCAGAGCCGCCGCCAAGAAACATCACTGCGCGATTGTAGTTGCGTCTGTAGTTCCGTTCCCTTCGGTCCTGCCATTTGACTGCTAACGTGCACATAACACACTTATAACTCCGTTTTTAGTGCTCCTTAAAATTACGTCACTGCCCACGTCGTACAGCAAGAAATTCGAAGATTTTCAATATTTGACCGTGTAGAAACAGCGCGGAAGACGGAGCAAGAAAAGAACAGACGACACAGGCGCTGACGAACAACTGTGCAGATTTTAATTCGCAGGGAAAATATACATAAGAAACGAAGGGAAGAGAAGCAAAAACAAAAGAAAGCGAAATGAAATTATTATTATTTTATTTCGCTTTTTTTTCGTTTCTCCTTCTCTTCCCTTCGTTTTTCATGTATATTTTCCTGCGAATTAAAATCTGCACAGTTGTTCGTCAGCGCCTGTGTCGTCTGTTCTTTTCTTGCTCCCGTCTTCCGCGCTGTTTCTAGACGCGCAAATATATTCCAACAAGGCCTTCAGTACACCCTTTTTCAGTATTTCTTCTCTTTTCTCGGTAAAAAAAAAAAAAAAAGGTCTTTCGGGGCAGGACTTGAGATTAAAGACTAGTCCCTTAAAATTAACTAAAGGTCTCTTTTGTCTTCATGGCCCCTTAAAGTAATACGGCTTGTGTCGCGTAAACGTCTATCCCGGAAGGTAGCGCTTGCCTCGCTGAAATTACACCGGCCGCAGTTAATTAACGCGGGCGGAACTCGAGGGCAGATGAAATACCGGAGGGTTTGCAAAAAGGAAAAAAGAAACACACATATGTAATTCTGAGAAGGGTATTCCTTTTCTGTAATAGAAACCACCACCATCTTCCCGTGCTGCGATTTCTTAGATTGTTGCTAGTCACTGGCCGGAAGTTCCGTCTGGTTAACCTTTCTGCGTTTCGCTCTCCAAGCTCGTCCGTCTTCTCTTCTGTCCGCGCACAAAATTTTTCTCTCCTAGCCAATTCTTCCCGTGCAGCTGTCCGGTTGCGGCAAATAAATGTAGACTTATCTCCAGGTTGTCCCACGCCTATATAATACGTGCCACCTTCGCGTTTTACGAAACGGGGTGGACAACCCACACGTCGTTTGTGGAACAGGGTTGATCAGTCGCGTGCACGACGCGCTTATCTTGATAGCTCTTGATAGCGCCGAATGTCCTCGCAACGCGGCACTGGTTACCACACTTAAGCGCAGGATACGTTTACTGACGCAAAAGAGTACACTCTCCACTGCAGTTCGACTGATAGCGGACGCGTTCAGCGAAGGTTGTGCCGTGTGTTACGAAAAGAGTTGCGCAAGCTGGTTTTACCTTCCTTGGTGTTCTGGACTGCTGGCTTTACTTTCTATGTCCCTCGTACAAGCCTTTCATTACCTATTTTCTCTCTGTGTCTCTGCGCACGCACGCACACGCACGCACGCACGCATGCACGCACATTTCTCTCTCTCTCTCTCTCTCTCTCTCTATATATATATATATATATATATATATATATATATATATATATATATATATATATATATATATATATATAGTAAGGAAATGAGGGGCTCGTTGAGGAAATACAGAAAGATAGGGCAGCAGTCTACAACGCCAAAGGAGGCATAGGGGTGTGGTTAGGCTCTTTTCTTTTTCACTACGGTTAATGAAGTAAACATTTTTTTTAATATACAGAAGAAAGAAATATATATATATATATATATATATATATATATATATATATATATATATATATATATGTATATATATATATATATATATATATATATATATATATATATATATATATATATATATATATATATATATATTGCGCAATATGTGGGATTCTATAAGCCCGAATCGCACGCAGAACTGCCTCGCTGAATCGGTTATTTTCTAATATTTCCCCTATGTCCTTCCGAGAAGCTTAGCAAAACTTAATTCCCCGTGTTCTTTTTTTCTTTTTTGCAAGCTCGCATTTAAGGCTACTTAAACGCACTCGATAACTGTCGGGGAATACGCAGAAGCCTCGTGGGCTTCGTTATTATTGCATTTCCTAACGACATTCACGTGAGCGTATTTCGACAGCCGCCGGGTCCTTTCTCTTATATACTTCTAGACGTCTGTATTGGCTGCCTGCGCATATGCAGAGTGTGCATCTCCACGACTCGTTTGTTAATGGCCTCAGAAACATGAAGCATAAGTTCGCTTCGATGCCAGTGTTCCCTCGTCGATCACATGCTCAATATCCGCACAGTATCGCGGCTCCTGCGACAGTGGAACTTTTCTCTTTCATGAGCAGAAAAAAGAACTGCGAGAAACTGCTAACAGGAAGTTTCACTATCTCTACGGCCCGCCTAAAACATCGTTGAATCAAAAAGCGCCTATATTTATCGTCACGATTACGCCACTGTTCGTGCAGGAAATTTTATGCGACCCGTAGCGGCTTTTATCTGCTCTTCTAAATATCTTGCGCGTGAAGCCGGAATTCAGAAGCCGGCATGTTAAGCCAGCAGTGTAAATCCCAGAGGGGCTCGGGGAAGGAAAATTCAGGCTGAGAGCGCACTCAGCATTGCGATAAAGAAAAAAAAAAAAAGCTCGTGGCGTGATTTGAGTAGTTAACAACGACTGTAGCTGTAAAATGTAGCCGCAATGAATTCCTAACGGGGAGCGTTTCTGGGCTGTTCTGATTTCCGCAGACCATGCACCGATGCGGATGTTTTGAAAACGTGTGCCCCGGATTGGCCCTGAGAGAGAACGTTTCGCGCTGCGGGCTTCACCATCAACACAGCGGTCGGCTTTTAAGCGCGCACACGCGAGTCGTGCGACGCGAGCACTTTGAAACGAGGCGGAGATATAATGTCGCGGGAATTCGAATAGTTCCACTTATTTGCATATAGAGTATTCGCCAAGGGTGGCGAGATTACACACTCGTGATGACAACAGCCAAATGTCATTTATTATTTTTTGTCCTGTCTTATGTCACTTTTTTAACCTTTGATCGCCTTTTTGTGCTTTTGTCCTTTCTCTGTTTGTGGTTCCTCCCTTTTTGTCTGCGTTGATAAATTACGCGTTTTCCCCTTTTTTTTCCTTCCTACAGGTTTTACGTGTTTTCCTTTTTTTCCCCTTTCCTTTACTCTAAACTCTGCTGGAACACGATTTCATACAGTTGGTCTCCGGTTTCTCATTGCCGCACTAACGTTCGCAAGATACGAATTTTCGATACAGGCAGTATACGCCTCGAGCTTCGCGATCGCTGCGCCGCCTGCCGCCGCTTCTCCGCGGCGTTGACGGGATTTGCGCTGCGTGACTGATAGGGGCTCGTGCATTGTTTTGGTTCTATTTCGCTTCTTTTCGCCTTTCCGCGCCGTAAAAAAACTTGTTATGGTGATGACTATAGGCAAAGAGTACGTTTAGGTCACTTAAAAAGCAGCTGCGTCTTCGTAGAGTACGCGATCGCCTGCAAGAGCTACCCGGGACGCGGTTCTACGCGCTTCGTCGCCACTCTTCCGGGCGTCGGCGACGGCAGCAATATATCACCCATGTCACCTCCAAAACATCAGGCACAAATGAATTCGACTGACGCTTCGTTTAGATCTGATACTGGCACAATGAGAAGTTGGCGTCATTTTGCAGCGTGGACAACGAATGCGGCATCGTTTCGCATATATACGCCGCAGACAAATATGTTTCGGGGATGTGATTACCCAATCCCAGACAATAACGTATGATTTTTATAAGAATATAAACCATGCGAGAATGTAAAGTATATTCCAAGCCTGTGCGTTGTTAAATATGTGCCCACACACGCCATATAGCAAGAACCAAGGAAATGAAACCACAGAAAAATAAATGCTGTGCCAATGCGGAATTTAGAAACGTAATAGCTCTAACGGAAATTAAAAAAAAAAAAACAATGCAGCTTCTGGCATGCTAAAGACGTTCGTCTAAACTTACGCCAGGTAGGTTTCACTAGACCAACTATACGCGAAATGCACTGCTATTTCGCGAGAAATCAGTATGGGGGGGAAGGGGGGGGGGGAGGGGACGTCGTGTACAAATGCGGAGCGGAATCAAGCAATGAACGTTTTAGTAATCCCACACATAAATCTCGCGTTCACTTTCCTTTTGTTTTTCTACTTTAACGAAGAGCTGATCGTACGGCGGACGCATTTTTGGAAGTATACAGGGTAGGCTGTTCAACAAGCGATGAAATGTGTCGTTGGAAGAGTGTGGTATGTGATAAGGCCCTGTGATTTCAGTTTCTGGTTTATTCTGCAGGCTTCCTGTGCCATATGACGATATTTCGAAGAAGCATTTAGTCGTGGACGCGGATTATATTGTAAGCCCGTCTCCGCGCTGCTCAAAGAGGATAATATGTAGCAGATGAAGGTCTGCGGGCGCGCACCTCACGACAAGACGACTCTGTCGTGTGCTGATCCCCGAGTATAATAATGCATTGTCCATCGTACTTTTGTTGAATATTTGCGAAATTAACACAGACTGGCTTGTAAATGGTGGTGATCAATATCTGAGGTATAATATTGGCAAACGTAACTGGTGTGCTGTCAGGTATGAGTGCTCCGCTGATTATGTAAGCGCACAAAACCGATTTAAATCGTAGTGTATAGCCGTAGCATGAACATCTGAGGAACCGGTGGTTACGGAGACACGGATAGTAAATTCAGGTCAGTGTAACTACAATCGGCTCCATCATACGCCGATTTCGCGACGCTGGCCTGTGATATACACCTGGCGCTTATACAAACCGAAAATACCACACTAAGATCGCGTCGGAAACATTTACACTCTCGTAAACACACCCCACTTGCGAGCAGAGTGACTGCTCCACACAAACATGAATTTCAAACGCTCACAAACGGTGAATCTCAGTCGTGAACGTGCCGCAAAAGCAGCGGCGGCACTGGGGAGCGGGGCGCGGACTCCCGCGCCTGCTTTCGAAACGGGCCGCTAGGGGGATTTCAGTGGCGCCCCTACAGGCCGCGCTCGAGGCATATGTCTTGGAATTACATGTATTCATGACCAAATGCTAGGATAATGTCGGTGCAGGTTGTGCTCTCTCTTGCTGTTTTCACTCGTAGACCTTCGAATTCAGCGCGGTACACCAACCGTTCTTTCCCAGAAATATCTTGGTTGGAGTCATGGACAATGTTTATTGGTTCGAAGTACCTGGAAAGCATGCATTCACAGACGATAGATGTGTTCATTGAGAAATCTACGTGCACTTGTTTTGGAAAATGTATATAATACCAGCCTATTAAGAAAAGTTGAACCTCGGATATATTAATGTCCCCCGCCATTTTACGCGCCTACCGTCTGTAAATAAAATATGACATTGAACGCCGGTGTGTGTGTGGGGGGGGGAATGGCAGCGTTGAAGGCGCATGCCTGTAACCGCGAACGGCATTGGGGATTTTTGTAAGGTTGTCTGCTACAATTTACTGATATAAACATGTCCCGAGAATCAGCAATTAAAAAGGTTTAATTACCATATTTTTGTTAATTGTTCTGGTTATTGTACTCGATATTGCGACTTCTGGTTGCCACCGACACACCGGAGTCGTCTCAAAAACTAGGATGCCTCTAACCTTCACCTTATGTTTTTTTTAAATCTTCTCAAGCTAAAATGAAACGCCTTGTGTAATGGCTGCGTATAACCTGCCAATGTTCACTATAGCCACTAACTGTACGAGTAATGACCGCTAAAAGTAATTAATGATACAGTAGCTATACACTACTCAGTAATGGTTTCCCGCGTGACCGCACCTCTATAGAAACTACATTCGTGCTCTCCAATCGATTTTGAAGACAATCTTTAAAAATCATGCTGTATGCGAATAGAAGCGTGAATATTTCACATTGTTGCCTGCAACGCGATACCTATAGCATCATCCCTTTTAATTGCTACTTTACAGTAACCTAATTTAATTGCCCGAAAGCAACATAGCTCACCCTGTTTGTGCATGGTGATGCACTTCAGCTTGGAAGACCCTAAACCGCTTATTTCCATTGTTCTAACCTTTTTGGTGGAGAACCGCTCGCCTGATAAGCAAAGTGCGCACCCAATCCCCACCTAGGCTGAGGTACGGTTACTGTCATCATGTCAGAAATTGTTCTACAGCTGCTGCGGTGTTCCACATTGATCGTCCCAGGAAGGTGGTTCTCATTCACAAATCACAGAAAGTACATTCTTCTAATAACTACCGCCTTACTTCACTAGAAAGCACACCATGTGGACTACTACAACATGCAATACTATATTCGAAGCTAATTAAATTTCTCGAGTCGAAATCACTCTCCACTATTTCGGAGCATGGCTTTCGAAAAAAATTTCTTACGAAACCTAGGTCATCACCAAGGACGATCTTACAAGTAACGACCTTGGATTCGAAATCGATTGCATATTTAATGATTTAGCTAAACCTTTGAATTCTACACATTGAAAAAAGCGATTGATTACCTCTCCCTGCTTTATATCATCCCAAATGGACCACAGTTGCCAAGTCAGCCTGCCATGTTGTCGTACTAGCCTGTAAAATGAGTCGATTGCTCCCAAAACAAGCGTACAATGGAGCGACATCCCCGCCGCCATCGCAGCCATTACTGATACCACCCTCTTCAAAACGTCCGCTCAAAAGCTCATTGTTCATAATAGCATAGTTTAATACGCACATCTGCATTCAGTTAACATTGTTATAAAATACCACATTGTCTTGTATTTTACCACTTTTTTTCAGTGATGTACTATGGGCTTTCAAATCATATGTAATAAATAAACAAATGTAGGTTCATACAAACCCCGCTGGGATATTTAACCTGCGTCGAAACCACGCATGCACGGGAATCCTCGTTTTTTTTTTTTTTTTACTTCAACAAAAAAAAAAAAAGCCGCCGAGGCATGTAACCGAATTCACGGCCTCGTGCTGAGTTGCGAAGCGGCTGAAAAAAAAGTTGAAACCGTGGTTCAGGAGGCGATACTGCGAGCCACGTACGTTATTGTGCGGTTTTTATTTTCGCTTGCAATGCATGGGCTGATCCATGTGTAACGTTGCGTTCCGTTCCTGTTGTAAGATTTTTTCTCTTCCTCTGATGTTAGTCAGGCAATGGAAGGCCCGACTGTCGTTTACACTTGAGGTGGTGACGGTGGTGACCCTCGTTCTGTTCACCACCTTTTCTGTGAGTCCCGCTCGAGCGTTCCCTCCTGGCTTCTCACTGCGATGAAATAAAATACGACAAGCGCGGGCGAAGCGAAGCGCGTCGCAGCACACCACAGAACGGATCACGCAGGTGGGTTCCAGGGGTATACGCGCGGAAATGCAAGCGCGGTCTGCTCACACATCATCAAAGCAGCCGTCACGGCAAACGCGAGCGCGTTTCTTTGCTTCGGTAGGGCAACGACGGGGATGGGAGTTCCTCTACAGTCGGGTCTGCTGCTCTGCTCCGGGGCCTTGCTCGAGAAAGTCGCAAGGACGTGCCCGTGTCGCCGTCTGAGCCTTATGCAGATCCAGTCTGGGGTCGTAACGATGGGCGCCAGCCCCGGACCATGGCCACTAGTGGATGGGGTTGAGGCATGCACTGTGGTCGTGCTAATTTTGAGGAGACAATGAGGGGGGGGGGGGGGGGATCACCCCGCTGCCCCCCTCCCCCGTTGTATCCGCCACAGATTCGGGCATCCCTGGAATAATCGCTTCCGAGCCCAGCGCGGCTAAACGGAAGGAGCTCGGACACGGCCGCTCGTAAAGCACCAATCATGGAACGCGATCCCTGATCCAGCGTTTCCGGACGATTAGTTACGCGGGGCGGTTGTTGTCATTTCTTTCGCCAGCTGGGTGGCCGCCTTCTTTCCGGGGCTGTGTCTCGGCAGGAAGCGTAAATTAATGTCCCTCTGTGCCGCCGCTGCATGGGATGTTGCAATACGTGGGCGGCGTGCCTGGTGCATACCGTAGGCTGCCGATTTCGAAGTCCCGGTCGCACGATCCTTCTTTGTTTTCTGCCTGTGCGTGACGAAATACGGCGCGCAGTGACCCGCAGTGGCGGCCATTGTCGTGCCATCGTAGCTGCGGACCCACGCTAAATTCTCGTTGCCGCTTCCGGGACGCCGTTGCGACTGGGTGTGTATGCGCCAGCCGTCCGGCGCTCTCCGGCTGGCCGATTCGCCCGGCGCGTAATTCTCCATTATGATGGTGTCAGCTTTTCCGCGGAGGGCCCAATGCTTCGATACGACGCTAGCATAAATATGCCAACAAACACGCAAACGCGAGAAACAGCCAATCGTAGTATCTCTTTTTACCCTTTGCTTGCTGAAATTTCTGGAATTATAGGTCGGTTGCATAGTTTCTGTCCTGTTTTTGTGCCATATCCCTTTTGAATTCGAACGCCGACTTCTATCGATCCCTTTTCGTATAATCCTGCTCCTCACTTTTAGGGGGCTGGAAGCGACCACGAAGACAGAAATAGAAATTTCAGAATCGATTGACTGAAATGAGTATGTGTCATCAACACTATAGTTACAAATATTACATAATAAAACGAAAGAAACGGTGGTGACGCTCTCGCCAAGTGCCTTTCGCACTTGTCCCGGTAACGTCATATATAGATCAATTTGTGCTGATTGGCTGACTCCGCTAAAGATACAACCGTTTTTTAGGCCCGCAGACATCTTTTATTTGCTAATGGTTGAAACACAAAACAGCGCCTTTACCCGCCGGGGCGGTTAAAGGCGCTGTTAAAGTTTTTAGCTAAAGTTAAAGTTTTTTAGGTACTGATCTTCGAGTAGCGGATTTGATTCGAACCCGTAGTGGATCTTCCTTTTTCTGTTTGATGGGAAAAGCAAGAAATGACACTAGACTACTTTTTTGTGAGGGCATGAAATGTAAACATGCATAAGCCTTTCCAGGAAGCAAGCAAGGCAGCGCGTCAGCAAGGCGGCATTCATAGCACGCAACTTTCATCAGTTCTCGGTCTATACCCATCGTGGGCACGTCCCATGCTTAATTATGAGTTCCTTTTTTTTTTTTTTTTTTTTTGAGACGTTGCCCTGCGGCATAAAGGCCCTCAGTTCTCATAGGCACAGCACTACACCAGTTCCGCACGGAAATGCGAGCAGAGACCGGTGCTGGGGTTCCCATGTCCACCGGTGGCAATCAGGGGGTATGCGTGTTGTTGAAATTCTAGGAAGATTCATAAGGGATGCTTAGGGTTGGCGGAAGGGCACCGATGGCCAACGAGCTCCAAAAACTGATATTGGTTATTACTATGTTTAAGGTTACTGACATATTTATGCCACAGGTGTGATGTGCTTAAGAGTGGTTACTAGGTTGGTGTATATAGCCCGTGGTCCAAAATGTGAAAATGGTCATGATGTATGGTAATGACGATGGAATTACGTATATGCGGTTGTGGACCTGAGGCAAGATGACCCTCCACGTCTGTCAACCAGGAATCGGCCTCGTCATTTCTGGCCAGTTTCCTGTATGGTTATGGGCAGTGTGTATGCCAGCATGGTTCTGCGGCAGCAAGGGCGTTTCTTTTTTGGCGTTGACCTTTACAGTTGCACTGAAACCTACCGGTCATAATAGGCCTCTCGTACTGCTCGTGGACTCTAATAACAGACCATAGAACGCATCGGGAACACAGCAGTTGCATCTTGTTATCAGTGAGTATATCGTCGCAAATTGGCTGTTATTGTGGGCCTGGATTCTAATTCCCGTGCCTTGCACACTTGAAGATGAATATGCGTTAAATATATCTGCACACACCCGCGCACACACAAAAATTTGAAAGCGGGTTGCGTCCCGCTACAGGTATTTAGTGCGTATACAAATGTTCGTGCGTGAGAGATTTAGGCGCACGACGAAGGTCCTAAAACGTCCAAGAATTCATCCGTAGTCCTCTAACACGGCCAGTCGATCTCCCCCTCGAAGGGGGCAGACCGAGTGGCCGTGCCTCTACTGCGGCGCTCCCCATAGCCGGAGTGTAGCAAAACGTAAAACCCCAGTTCGGCAAAACAGCGATTTTTGTACCAATAATGAGACTGACAGAAAACCTGACAGAAGAACTGACAGATGAACTGACATAAGAACTGACAGATGACAACTAACGCAAGACCAACAATGGTACACCCGCCGCAGTGGCGCAATGGTTAAGGCGTTGTGCTGCCTAGCCCAAGAACGCGGGTTCGATTCCCGGCCGCGGCGGCCACTTTTCTGATGGAGGCGAAAAGCCAAAGCGCCCGTGTATTCGAGATTTCGGCCCACGTTAAAAATACCCAGGTGGTCAAAATGAATCCGGAGCCCTCCTCTACGGCCTGCCTCATCGCCTGCGTTGCGTCGGCCCGTTAAACCGGATAATCAACCAATCAATCAACATTGGTACAATTTTGCCAACCCACCGAACAATTTATAGTACGTGCAATCGTTACGGCATTCTTCTAGCAGATTTCTGTGATATTCGGGCAGCCGGCGTTCGAGTTTCGTCGTCTTCAATTTTTCGTCGTCTTCAATCTTCTTCTGCAATTTTTTCATGCCTGCATGCAGTTTCGCGGATCGAGGGGTATATTGCCGCTAAATGCTCCCACAAAGCCGGTGTGTGCAACCGATCTAGGAATGCTGCGGCGCTGGCCTTTGGCAGTTGATGACGAAACGGCGTCGACGTCGTGCACAAGCGTAAGACAAAGTTGGGGGGTGTCTTCGAAGATTTACCTCAAAACAGAAATTGTGACGGACGGCGCTTCCGTAACTTCATTACCTACGGCTGTAACGTGTTTAATTTCACAGAAGTGCTCTTACTACAGTAATCGGGAATCGCTGATAGAATAAATACCGCATGATGGTAGAACGTTATTGCCTGTCGTGGAGAAGCATGGCTTTACAAGAATTGCAAGGGTTGCTGGCTAGTTGGTAAATAATTTTTCAAAAACCAATTCCTGCGTGGCTGAAGGACGCAAGACAGGAGGGTGCCCGAAACCTGTACTCAGCTTCACAAGTGAATGCTCCGGTCGGTTTACAAGCTGCCACAGCTACGCTTGAAAAATCATGCACACCTCCGTCTAACGACGATGATGGTTTATCGCAAAGCTCTATCGTATGGATTTCCTCGGTTGCCTTTTGGATTTAAACTTTGACTAGTTACGCGTCGAATTTGACCAGCAGGCAGTTTGGTCTTTTGATCGCAGCGTCTTTGACTTTGACCATTTCCCATTCGATTTCGCACGAAGAAAGGTTTGTGTTCAACCATCATAATCATTACACGGAGGGCTACATGATTTTGCTGTTTAATTTTGAACTTCCATGCCCCATCTCCAAATCTAACTTTTTCCAGCATGTCGGAATTGTGTCTGTGGTGGAGGACTCGGGCTCATGCACCCATATTTGAGGCAACTAATCGCGTGTTTTTGGTGTCTTCACCAGGCATTACACGATTTTTTAGGTACTCTGTAAATAATACTTAAGCATTAAAAAACACCGGCTGACGTTAACACTGCCACATTTTTTAACTATCGGTGCCAGCCTTTATTCTGCACAGGTGGTAAAACGGGAAGGGCAGGAGGGATGGTTTGTAGCTTGGGCTGTTGAGTTGGTGAATAACTTTGGCTCTTGATAAAATGACCAGCACAAACGTGGTATTTCCACTTCGGCTTTCAGGCTCACATGCTGTCACAGTGTCGCTCACCAAAACCAAAGGTACAAAGCTCACGGTTACAGAAAGTGTAAACTACCGCAACAATTCTACGGCTACACGGTAATCCATCTCGTATGCAGGTGCCTTTCTATTTAAAGCACACGTATAGAGGTATCCCAGCGCTAAGGCTGGCGTGGAAACCGTAGTCATTGAAACCAGTGAAGATAATTTAAAGTGGTAGAAATGAATTCTAATATTGCTAATAGTTTTTATTCCTACTCAGATCGCGCGGAGCCAGGCGCAGAGCGCTGCAAAAAGCGCTCGTGTCAATGTAGCCCTTCCCCAACCTCACAAGCATCCAATAAGCTTGCGTAGCCGTTAGTGCATTTAAGAAGAAAATAATACTAATAATAGTAGTTTTATTCGTACTCAGAACGGGTGGAGCCAAGCGCAGATCGATGCAAAAAGCGCTCATGCCATTGCAGCCGATACCCAACTTGAGGCGTCCGACAAGTTTACGTAGTCATTACTGCATCTAAGAACCCAACACATCTGTCTAGACTTCGTTTCATCTCACATGTCTGCTCACAACGCCACCAAAACATACGAAGCACCGAAGCAAACACGACAAAAACAACGGGAGGCTGTGTAGTCCAATCCAATGCACCGGCTCATTCCACTGACGAGGGGAGCGCCGAGGGGTGGCACCACCCGTCCAGCTGCCGGGTCCCTATAGCTCAGTTGTTTTCATTCAGCAATAATACACACACACATACACACACACACACACACACACATATATATATATATATATATATATATATATATATATATATATATATATATATATATATATATATATATATATATATATATATATATATATATATATATATATATATATATATATATATACATACATAAAAATAGGTCGGCTGTCTACAACGCCAAAGGAGGCATAGGGGTGTGGTTAGGCTCTTTTTTTACTATGGTTATAATGAAGTTAACATTTTTTTTAATATACGGAAGAAAGAAATAAAGGAACACACGCGCCCAGAGTGGGGACCGAACCCACGCATTTCGATTAGATCTCGAATGCCTTACCAATTCGGCCGAGTTAACCTTTTGTTTAATATACGGAAGAAGGAAAGAAAGAAAAACAGAAAAACACGCGCCCAGAGTGGGGACTGAACCCACGCCTTTCGATTAGATCTCGAATGCCTTACCAATTCGGCCGAATTGGTAAGGCATTCCACCTGGCGGGCATTTTAAATGCGGAGCATTTCTTAGGCTCGCCTGGTCCTCCGTCGTTGATGGCGGCGCCGTCCACACGCTCACTGCGCATGCGCAACTCTCCTCCTTACACCCACAGCTCCTCGATATTGCACTATAAAAAAAAGAAATAGTTAGCGGCGTCCGGTTTCGATCCCACGACTCTCTGGCCGCAACGGGAGGTGCGCGGTCCTCTTCCCACTACGCTACAAATCCGGGACAGGAGCAAGTGCTACGAACGTGCCTTATGTCCTTGACTCATTCAAACTACGTCAAGAAGCTACTGATACAACGAAGGCACGCGAAGCTGAACGTCAACGGAAACGACGAACTGAAAACTTTAGAGGGGGATGCTGAATTTCCCTTGGGAAAGCTGTGGCGGGAAGCACCACGCGCCTTGCAGCTCAACCAGCCCCGTCCGCAGCGCCTCTGATGCTGATTGTGGCAGGATGCCCCTAGGGATTGGCAAACCAAAGAATCCATCACGAGATAGGTTCGCGTTCTACCACCGTCGTCATCTTCCCGTAGGGGAACCGCCGAAAAAGAAGAAGAACGAGAAGACAAAGCTGCGAAGAGGAGGGCGTGTACATTGCTCTCAGCCGGTGCACCAATGTCAACAACCTTTACCTCACCAAAGCTGACGGAGACTACAGATTACAACATCGACAAGAACATGATGGACGAGTTTCGGCGCCTCGAGAACCACCGCCTACTCACCGTAACACAACAGCACTTGCGTGTCTTTGCCACCGGTGTGGACCCGGACGCTGAATTCCCTCTGGCGCCAGTAAAAAACAGATCACTCAACATAACGGCAACACAATGGAATCATAGTGTGACGGGACAGATGGACAATGCCCCATGGTGCTATATCCCGGCGTCGAAGACGACGAGGAAAACGTCACATAACTAAGCAAAATGAGGTTTCCAACTAACGTGACACAAAAGAAGCATGACGAGCAGTGCGTGCGTTCCCCGACATGCAGTCATGAATAGAGATGTAAGCAGTTGAAAAAAAAAATTAAAAAATTCTGAAAATAAAGAAACAGGTTTTTCGTATTTTTTTTTATCAACTAGGTTAAACTGTTAAAAAAAGGAAATAAATACAGCTTCCCTGGGAAATGCACTGCGATGCGACTTTTTTCGGCGTGCTTGACAGTTTCTCGTTTAACTTGTAAGCGAGAGCAACGTTTCCGCACCTTATTATTATTTTTTTTTATTTCTTGTATCTATCTTGCGTGAGCGCTCAGTGGGCAGGAGTAGAGTAATTGTCATGCCGGACGAAAAGCAGCAGCCAAGCCCACCCCCCAATATTTCGCGGTCACGAAATCCGTGCAAAGTGGTTACTTTTAGCGTAATCTCTTCCAAAACAAGTCCGCGACACCTTTAGCATAAATTCCACGTAAGCAGGTGAGCCTTCCCGGAACTAATCTGCGTGGGGGGGGGGGGGGGGGGGAGGGTTTTCTGAAATCAATGCCTTGACATGAAATCAAGAAGCTCTTCTTCGACTTTGGTGATGCAATGAAACGATTATATTCCTTTCAGTGTTAACAAAAAAATTGACGGGGCACGTAAGTCCACTTACCTAATTTGAAGGCGAAAGCCGTGCTACATTGCGATTCTTAAGGGCCTCCAGAGGTTGTAAAAATTAGGCTGATATTTATCGATTCCTCCAACTGCATTCCTTGCATTCTTTCCATACCTGATTGAGTAAGAAAGCCATTGCATGTCAGGCTTGTTGCTGAACTCTTGAATTTTGTACCTGTTTAGGTGACTGCTCTATCGCTTACATATGCCAGCTTGGTGTTCACATCGGAGTTGTTGTCTACCAACTGCCTGATTTTTTTTCAAAACCCAAGCAGGCATGACACACGTCATCATTTGCAACCACAAAACGGTGGCTATTTTTTTTTTCTTGGGTCACTAGACACGCTAATATTGAAACCTGGTTTTTGTACCAGTACATTTTCTACAGTATAAACGTGTATAGCGTATTTTGTGAAACAGCGGCAACGGTATAATACAACCGGAGTTCGTATGCCTTAGCCGCAGGGGGTGGCGTGCAAGCAAAGAAGCCGGCCGATTTCATATGCTTGTTTTGTTTGCCAAAAGAGCGGCAGCTGAGACGGCGATCTTTAGTAGTTTCCAGAACCACATTCCCTCTCGAATAAATGCTGTTGATATAGCATACCCTCCTTCCTGCTTTTACGATAGTTCGTTTGTGCGTAAGTGCAGGCACGGCCTACATACTACGCTGACGAAATTATTCATGAAGGTCCCGCGTGCTTGTCAAACGTAGAAAGGTACGACTACCGTCAGTTCTCCCGTGGTTCCTGATAACGCAGTGGTGTTGAGCATTTCCTCTTTTCGCAACTGTCTCACCTTTAATGCATAGGGCGGGGATGGCCAGTCCCCACAATCAAAAATTACGTGCCCCACCTGCATCAATTCGACGCAGTGGCAAGCATGACAGCCGGCCAAGTGCAATGCCTACCGTCAGCTCGGAAGGTCCCCTCACTGATCAGGGTCTCTTCAGGCACCAGTCCCAGCATGGACTTTGGTGATCCTTCAAGAAAATTTATTAATCGCCGATACAAAGACCCGCTGTGCTAAATACTACACGGGTCGCCTAAACCATACACACTGCATGTATCACTTCACTCAGTACACCACTCACTACACACACAGTTCACTCCACAGTTCTCCATAGTTCACTACAGTCGAACACGGATATATCGAACTCCAAAGGGATCGCGAAATAGTTCGATATATGAAAAATTCGATATAAGAAATATGGGCTCTGAGACCTCACCTGTGGCGGACGATCACTTACCGATCGGCGTATTCAAGAATGACAACTAATTCTGCACTAACGACGCAACAGCTTGCTTTATTTGCGTGAAAAGAAATCGCTGATCTTGGCCTGCTTCGTCGTCCCGTGCATGGAATTAAAGACGCTGGTCTCGATATTCTCGAGGCTATCCAGGTGTGACAGCCCAGTTCTTCCCATGTCGCCGCAACTACGTAGAATCAAGCTGAACGCAGCCGCCAGTTCACCGGCGGAGTACGATCGTGTAGCCGCATCGTCGTCCGGACGATCTTCGCCACTCGAGCTATCAGCCTGGGTTCCTGCAACCGCAGCTACGATATCCTCGTCACCGACGCTCGCAACAGCCTAAACATTGCTGTCAGCGTTCACGAAGTCGCCGGCAGACAGTCCGACTGGAACAGCAGCCGGGAAAAGGGACGACAGCTCGCGAAACGTGTCGTCCATGCCCTATTCGTCGTCGTCGCCGTCTTCGCAAGCTTCCAAATGTTCAGCCGTCACGAAGCCTGCCTTCCGGAAGCAGTTGGCCACGCTCTGCTTTACGCTGTTCCAGGCACCCGTCATCATGTGTATGGCCGCCAGCTGGTCAACTTTAAGCTCGGTGCCCACGCGGAGGTTCATCAAAAGCCTATTGAGGAGTCGCCTCCTGTACCCAACCTTGAACGACGCTCGAGCGGCTGCAGCCTGGCTGTTGTGTTCGGAGGCAGAAACTTGAGCTCGATGTTGTCGAGCTCGCAGGTGGTTTGGTTGGCCGAGCAGTTATCCATGAGAAGGCAAGCGTGACGCTCCGACGCCCCGGCTTCTGTCCCTGTTGGGTTTCGGCGAAGGCACTAAGCGACCGCGGAAATCGGGGGTGCAGCGACCGCCGAAGAGCACCTTCCAGCTCGTGCGGTGTACGATATACCCAATGTCGGGAAAAATACCGTTCGATATAAACGTACGAATTCCTATACTTTTACACAGAATTTTCAAGGGGATAATTCATGAGTTCGATATAGCCAATAATTCGATATACCCGTCTTCGATATATCCGTGTTCGACTGTAGTACACACACTATTAGAAGCACAATTACTCTGAAAGAACACTGTATTTCACATCATCGAAAGTTCACGACAATACGTCAAGATCAATACAACAGTCAATAGGGTAGAATAGACACTTCTATTTGTTTGTTTACCACACGGATAAACCGAGTGGACCACCGCTGAAGGAACTGCTCTTCCCCCAGCGCGGCGAGCTCAGCCTCCAGGTGATCGAATAGACGCGAGCGCATTTTTCGAATTATTGGAAACATGCACTTTTGCGGCCTCGCTCTGAGAGCCGCAAAGCCGCGCCTTTTCCAGATGATCTAGCTGGGTACCAACGCACAGTAAAAACAGAACAAATGCGTCGCGCGACTTTGTGCGTGCGTAGAGTTTGTGTCCAAACATCCGAGATAACAATTTCCAGTAGGTCTTTGCAACCTGGCAATCGAACATCGCATGCTGCAGGGTTTCACGCTGCCCGCACTGTGGGCACCTGTTGGAGGGTGCCACACCCCATGCTGCGATGCGGTCTGCCGTGGGCAGGACCCCCCAGCCGCGTTGCCAGCTGAAATCTCTGACGTCGGCCGGTAAAAATGAGGCCGTCAGCTGTTTCCACCTTACCGCCCTGCTCTTTCGGAGCTGGTCCTGAGTGAGCTGCGTCACTGCGAGGGTTTCGCAAATTTTACTCGGCGGTGTGCTGAGGACGTCAATGTCAGGGAGTTGCGTTCTCAAATTTCTAAACGACTTTATGACGTGCTTATAAAACGGGGGTGGCTGCTCGGCTGACGGTCCTACCTGCACACCATCGAAAAACCATGCTCGGTCAGTGCCAAGGAAGAACTCACAGAGCTTTCGCCCCGGGTATTCCTCATCACTCGCTAGGTTGAACAAGTTCCTTATAGCGAGGAGACTACTCATAGTTTCCAAACAGGGGATACTAAAACCGCCCATGGTGCTTGGAAGTCGCAAGCATGTGCGGGCCACTTTTAAATGCAGAGCATTTCAGTAACTCACGATGTCACCCGCGTTGGCGTCCGTAGTCCGCATCGCTCCCCCTACACTATATAAAAAAATAACGCTTACCGGCGCCAGGTTTCGAACCAACGACTCTGCGGGCGGAACGCAAGGTACATGGTACTCTACCCACTGCACCACAAAGCCGACACAGAATGGAAGGTTACGAACACGCCTTATATCCTTGACTCATTCAACCGTCGGCCACAGGTGCGCCTTCTCCCCCGCGTCCTCCTCGCCTTCTCTCCGCTCGCAACGCCCTCTCTCGCCGCGTTCGGTTCGGGCGCACAACAGGTGGGGACGTGCGCAACACCCTCTCTCGCCGCGTTGGGTTCGCGCTGATCAACAGTCGGTTCGCGCGCAAGAACAGGTGGGGGCGCTCGCATCGCGCTCTCTCGCCGCGGTCGGTTCGCGCTTAAACCACATATGTCGTGCGCGCGTGCTCCGGTCGCTAACATCTGTGGCGTGATCGTGACGTCAACATCACGCGTTCGTGTGGTGGCGCCATTTTGGCGCTATAACGTACACTCTCTCGCGAGGGGCATTGGATTGGATTCGATTGGATTGGCTTGGATTGGCTTGGCTTGGCTTGGCTTGGATTGGTTTGGATTTGGATTGGATTGGATTAAAGTGGATTGTGCTGGATTGTGTTGCGTCATAGACGCGCCACGTTGCGTCATAGCCGCTCCACGTCGCGTCATAGCCGCGGCAGGGGGTTCACGGCACGTTTCACGTTTCACCAGCGACTTCATCGACAATGTCTACGCTGGAAGACAACAATTACAACAACAACCAATACGCAATCCATACGACTTGCAGGCGCGCCCCCCGCGGAAATGCTCTGCATTTGATCGTGCCCCTCGCGAGGGGGATGTTTTTATCGGACCGCAAACTGATTTAATCTGCACAATTCGCACGGGAACAAACAAAAAGTCGATATTTCAGTTGTCCCACCCCAGAATAAGGAGCGGATCCTTACGCACACATAAAGAGAATTTATTAAACACAGGTTACAGCTAGGACCCGCTGTAGATAGCTACTACACGGGTCGACAGAGCACAGGATTTACGTAATGTGCCACGGAGGAAAAGGAAGTCCCGTATGTTTGGCATTGCCGTACACGGTACACCCATACGATGGTACGGCGGCCACCCACTCATCCGGTTCTCCTCGTATACCGCGGTGGCTAGACAAAAATAAAAGCATAATTCACACGCTACATCAAAAAATAGCTTCACTGGCCTTGTATGATAGGTTTCAGAGAGTCTCTGTTTGTCTATCTGTTAACTAAAAATGGCAGTGCCAGGCATCGTGAGCGAGCGAAGCCGTACAGACGCAGAAGGACAAAAAGGCCTTAAAGGGGCCCTAAACAGGGTTCCAAAGGTTGAGATTTTACGCGCGCAATCATTGGAGTACTATCCAAAGAACACCCTGTCGCAAAAATGATTTAAAAGCGTCCAGTATTAGCCGAGCTATCGTTCATTAAAAAGGGCCAGCAACAAGGCCTGGCGCATTCCCTCTTTAACCGCTCCTCCAAAGCACTGTGGAAGCGGAGACGCCACCGACCAGGCGCAAGACGTGACCGGTGACCACTAGAGGAACAGGGTTGTGTCGAGAAGCGCGCCAACATTCGCTCCGCTCGGCGGTACGTCACGCTTGTAGCAGACGACGGCCAAGCTCCGCCTACTACCGCTCAGCGGGGTCGGTCGGTGGCCGGCCCGCATCGAACGGCTCCTCGCGCCGGCCGTGCTCGCGTCGGCGGAGACGAGCGCAAACGAGCGTTTGAAGGCAAGATAGGGGGCTTCCTAACTCAACATGCTCGCTAACGACAATAATTGAAGATTGCCACCGACGACTATAGCGGCTCGCTAGCGGCTCGCTAGCGTTAGCGTTTCGCGGTGAACTCGTCCAACCGAGGTCTGTGAAAAGGCTTAGCATCGCCGCAGTTATCCTGACACTGCTTTGCGAGGCCGCGATGACGACGACCCCCCGCGCAATCTTTCACTGTACTATCACCCCCTTTCGCGTATTTGCAAACTGATTTTAAGCAGTAGTCCCGCACTGGCGGGCGGTGACAAGTTTTAGCTGCTGCGGTGTATGCGTTATCGTGCGTACACCGCACAGTGGGCTGCTTGCCGACCGAGCAGGCAGATGCTTGCCGCGGTCGCGCATGTAGCGGCCGTTTGTGCCCGCAGAGATTTTCCGTGTTTTTCAGCGTTATTAATACCTTGTAAACGACTACAAACTCAGCAACGCTCTTGTAACGGATGGCGACGATAAACATTCGTCCGTGCCACCCGTGCAGGACGAATACGCCGTGCCGCTGGTGCAGGAGCGCTGCGCGCAACCGCGTTTCTCCCAGAGCCGGGAACGCTGACTGGCTACAGCACTTAACGGGGCCCACCAATATCGCAGCCGTACTGTTGAGAGCTTCGTGCGTCACACGAGTGCGTCACAACCGCTCTGTCGCACGTCACAGCGCGCAAGTGTGGCGGCAAGGAAGCGGTAGGTGAGCAAGGAAGAAAGAAAGCATCTTTGTTGCGTGTTTGTGCGGCCCCTGCTTTACGCAGAGGTGTAATATTTGGTATATATTGTCGTGGAGGGGTACTCTAGCGATTGCGCGATTGAAATGGCGACCTTCAGAAACCTACTTAGGGCCCCTTTAAAGGGGCACTGACACAAAATTTTGAAGGCGAGATAACTTCAGAGATAGATTGGTGGGAACACATTTACATCATCTGCAAAATATCAGCGGCGAATACAGCCTAGAACATATTTAAAATCAATTTTAAAGTGTGCGAAACGCAACCGAGCAGCCAGCAGAGGACCACGCGCAATCGACATATTGAGTAAATAAACAACATCCAAACACGTCACGAGTTTGTGTTTGCCGCTTCCGCACTGCCGGCGTTTTTCGCCGGCTCGCCCGGCTCGCCGCTCCAATCGGAGGGCCGGAGGGCGGAGCTTCTGCTCTCGAGAACGAACGACCCGATCGTTGGCGGCGGAGGCGCCGTGATTTCGTCAGCTCATCGGGCAGCTGGCCGCGACCAAAGTTCTACAGCGATTCCAGGCACTCTGTTTCTATTACTGTTTATTACCATTGGATGCGAAAACGCGCAGGAGGCACGAAAAGCCCACTGAGCTAGCCGCACGGTCGCTGTTCAGGCGGTGGCCACGGCCGCGAAGTGGCCCAGGCCGGCGCAGGTAGCTGGAGTGATAGCTTGTTACCGCTGCACGAAATTGTCCCCTAGTCCCGACCATGGCGGCTTACATGAGAAAGGAGTTAATGATGCGATGGCGGGTTGATTAAAAATTGTCATCTGCACCGCTTACGAGAGCGGCACTCGAATATCCGCCGCACTGCTAAGCCGAACACATCTGTAGGCGGACCTGTAGGCAGACCGGCCGGCTGGAGCTCCCGCGTGTTTCCGTCTCCAAAACGCCGTAACACCAAAACTTCCGGTGACGTCACACAAAAATAAAAAACAAAAAACAAATACGCAGAAGCCGTTTATGCATTAAGTAGTAATAAGGATACTCATAAAAAGTAAAAATATTGCTGCATGTGTAAGCATTTGCATCGAAACGTTTCACGCATTAACGAAAGTGGGGCGGATGCGCCACGAGCACCTACTAGTGGTAGCAGCAGTTATAAAAAAAATAATAATATAATAATAAACAGCGGGCGAGCGCGATCATCGTACAGGAGGCGATGGCGCGCTGCTTGTGTTTACATTCTCGAGTGACAATGGTTGTGATCGCATTGTTGTTCAGCAGTATGCCAAGCTTTTCACATGGACCATTTCAGTGCGGCTGCTTGCCCCGAGGCCCGTCGCCGAACCTGTAATTATCAATGTAATTATTAAGGGTATTTACTAATTAACAGTGAGTGGTAGCGGTATGGTAAAAATGCACACAGACTGCCTTCTATGCGAGTTGTGAGCCGGGAAAGCTGCTTGGCGTTCCGAGTAGACGGAACGATATATAAGCAAGGGCTTTCTCGAAATCCCCGTCACCTTATCTTCGCTTGATAAAGAGCGCATCCTGCACCTGTAGTAACTATTTTTAGTCAAGTTCACGAACAAAAACACAGCCTCCGAAAAAGTTGTAGTTCTGTGTATTTTATTTCTGAAATACAAGGGCGGAAAGTACATTGCACGATTTCTTTCTCAGCCAGCTAACAAACGGTGATATAATCGCTGAGTTGGGACCATTTTTGCAGGGGCCGTGCTCACATTTCTCGAAATTTCTATTTCCCCAGAACGCGTATGTGTCAAAATTGGAAGGTTAGCAGCAAAAGCAGATAAAGAGAGCGTTAAAATTAAACTGCACCTGTTGACTGTCATTTGCGAACGGTTTTGTTTATTGACCGTATACCATCTAACAGTGGTTCAGAGACCAGAGTCACGTCACTTTGTTGGTACACTGTAGGGTACGGGGCATCTCATAGCACCATTCCCTAGTAGGCTGCATTGCAGGTGCTTAAAATATAAAGTATAGCCTACATCTGAGAATGTAATTCCCAAAACCTGTGTCACCGAAATCATGCAGGTGCCACTGACAAAACTTTTTTCACTTATTCTCTACAACTCCAATGCCGCTATCTACCACCAGCTCAGCTCCAATTTCTAAAATTTCAGTAATTGGCGACAGTGCCTGTGTTTCAGTAAACTACTTATGTACTTTATTTCCGCTTTCCAGTTTTTGCTACAATTGGCGTAGACTTTTTGTCCCATTAATTGCAATTTTTGAGGTGAAGATGTGTGCTAGCAGTCCCTTTTTCTTATATTGATTTTATCAATCGTGTGGGGACACAAACCAAAAAAAAAATTGCACTTTCTAGCCACCTAATTGCATAGAGGTGATTCCTGTACAAGCTGGGTCAACTTTTCAAGTGTAGTCACACGCCAGGAGCATCTTCTAGTGGTAACAAGGGCCGAGCACCAGGCTTGTACCTATTTTCTCGATAGGTGCCCGGCACCACCAAGGCACACGAATGCACATGGTGACTTCCACAGCAACGTTGCACACTCTACTTAGTAACCGCCTGTGGTAGGACATGCCGCCAGACTCTTCCTCCCTTCGGCAATGCGGTGTTGTAGAAGGCCGGAGCCCCACCAGATTGACAAAGGTCGGAAGCCCCTCGCAAGGGTAAAGGCAGCTTTCCAGGCGTGAGTTATCCTTTCAAAAGTCCGCACTCGACCAGGGACACCTGTACCCATTAGAGAAACCAGTGGGTGCCCGGCGGTGCGCAGATTCGAACCCAGTACTTCCCCCATATGAGGCAAGTGCAGTACCTCTGAGCCATCGCTGATGAGGCATAGCCACATTCCGTTTCTGCAGTGCACTGCAGAAAAGTTGTGTCCACGTAATCCAGGAACACACTGACCGCCAGACTCATAGGCTTTTCTGACACCAGTGCTTAAGGCAGTTGCAGACTGCCTCTGTATTAAGTTTAAAAGGCAAAACGAAAATGCACAATCCCCATGAAAACAACGTGAAAGTGATGCCGTATCTTCATAAGCCGTCGCACAACATAAAGAAAATTATTTCATGGCGCAGTGTTCGAGTAGTGTTTTCCGCACCATGGAAGCTGTCCAGGCTATGCACGCACATTGAAAACGCCAATACTGGGAGAGCTGGCAAAGGTGATGGTGGAGGTGTGGGTCCTATACAAAAATTACACTGTTGTGTTCATGAGAAGCACCAACTTCACAGTCTCAAGCCCTGGCATGTTCTCTTACCGCGGCTTCATGGCTGTAAACAAGAGGTGTGCTTGAGAAGCAGCGGCTTTACAGCCCGAGGGCCTCACATGAATCCATTACAGCGTACTACATAAGTCTGCAATTCTTGCCGTAGCCTTCGTCAGAAGCAACAGCCCACCTGTGCAAAGGAGCAACATTAGCACCTCGAAGGACTGACATCAAACCATTGCAACCTGCTGGGCAACCGGTTCCTATTTTTACTGCAGCTGTACAGCCAGAATATTCTTGAAATGCAGCAACATGAAGTGCTAAGGTCCTGAACTATTCTGATATGCCGCATCATTTTCTATTCTTACAGCAGCTGCATAATCAGATGCAACTGTGCATGCTTGAAAATCAGTGACACATCACTCTAAAGCCCCTCCAACTCGACATAGTTGCTAGAACAATAATAACTTCCAAGTGTATGGAAGAGGTGTTGAATCTAAACAAACTAAATATTTATGGGAAGTCTCTGAAAAAATGGCTCTATCGTTGTAAGGGGACGCTGGACACCTGACTGTTTGCCAATACACTTTGTAAACTCCTTTGGAAAAATTTATACTCTACTGTTAAACTGCACAAGCACCAAAATGTAATCATGAAACTCCAGCCATCACTATGAAGCACATTTTTATTGCTCACGAAGGTCATTTTACAAACTCTGAAGAAAAATAAAGGAAAGATAAACTGCTGGGTTCATTTCTCAGAAATGCACTGCACAATTCCAAAATAACTTTAATAGCTGACGACACTTCAGACAGAATCCAACACTGCCAACAAAATAACGGCAATTTGAGATCAGTACACCCTTAGTCGGCCCCTTTGATGCCACTTTCATTAGCAACGGGAACAACGAACCAGCAGCGTAGCAGGCATAATGAAACACTGCGTGTAAGTGGATTTTTAAAATCAATTTATCAAAAACATGTGAAGTAATGCCGCGAACCACACTTTCAGCTTTCTGCAATGACGGGGTCCAAATCCAGCAATGTCTTTGGTTCCTTTTTCATAACTTGTAAAGAATACTACTGTAGTGTCCTATGTAGTGGCGCTGTCATCCCGTACTCCAGAAACACAGCCGCGTGTGGAAATTGCGGCGCACAAAAGTGACAACTGTCAACCTCCGTAGCCCGCGGTTGAACCTGCTTCACGTGTGGCCGCCTCGAGGTCACTTTCAACAGTACTGTCGAAGTTTGCGTCGCGAATGTGGAAGAGTCGCCGAAATTGTTCCAGAGGAAGACGCTGAGAGTGTCATGAACATTCTTACTGTTCACACTGATAATTAAGCGTACGGGTGCCTACTTTGATGTCGGGGTTCAACCTGTTTCTCTGGCATCACCCCGGCACATCATAAAATTTTTAGTGGACACGGTCAGCTGTATCGATAATGGGAGAACAAAGCTTTCAAAACCTGTTCAGAGGCCAAGCTGAGCTGAAGAAATCGCAACTAACATTACTGGATTTTTCACGTCGACAAATTCCTGTGCGTGGACAGTTCCCTGCCCTTACTGTGCACAAATCGGAAACAGCTGTAGTGACTTTTCACATTACCCAAGTGGAACATCACTTCTGGGTATTGATGCCGTACAAGCTTTTGGCCTCCAGATTGTGGGCACAGAATTACACTGCCTTACTGTGGCCAAACATTGACACAAACCAAGTAAAACATTGACACAAGGCCCCAAAATGCTACGCCCCGAAATGCATCCACAGCACTCAAACAAGTTGTCACCGCCCACCACGAAACCACGCGAGTCTGAAGAAATAGTGTCTCTGGTGACGTCTGTACGTCAAGATGAACTGAGACAAGCGACAGTGGAGGATAACACTCTACGAGAAGTTTCCCGTTACGTGCAAACATCCTGGCCGCCCCGCAAGAATCAGGCACCTAAGCTGACTCCATACTATGAAGTCCAAAAGGAGTTGACAGCAGTTGATGGCATGCTCTTCCGTACCAAGCGCATCGCAGTTCCTGTCAAGCTCACAGCAAGTTTTGTCCAGCTGGCTCACAAATCCCACCCTCGTATCGTGAAAACCAAACAATGCCTACAAGAGAAGTATGATGGCCAGGGTTCGGCAAACATGATGAAACAGCTATCCGCAGTTCCGTTTGTCAGCATGCGGAAAAAAGTGCCAAGATCTCACCCACACCACTTCAGCCAAATCCTCTTCCTGACAAACCTTGGGACAAGATAGCTATTGACGTTGTTGCTCCTTTTCAGCGTGCACCTGGAGACTACCGATTTGCCATTTAAGTAGTTGATTATTTTTCAAAATGGCCAGAAGTGGCTTTTTGCACTGACGCTACCACTCACACGGTGACGAAGTTGCTTCTAGCACTCTTCGTACGTGAGGGTTACCCTACTGAAATAGTGTCTGTTCATGGTCGACTTCACATCAAGGGAATTTGAGTCCTTCCTTGAAGACCGTGGAATCAACCACATCTTTTCTGCCGTGTACAACCCACAGGCAAGTGGTCTCGTTGAGATTTGATCGTATACTGAAGTCATACATTCAACTGGCTCTGCTCGAGCAGCGTCCAGTGAAGGAAACTGTGACTGAGTACTTGGGAGTATACAGAGCCACCCCTCGCAGCACCACCGGTCTCTCCCCGGCCGTTCTTCTACATGGCCGACACATGAGAACTTCTTTGGACGTCATTGGTCAGCTGACAGCTGACTTCAGCACAAATCCTTCACGGGAGATGAGCCCGCTAGGAAAAAGAGTCCCAGAGTGTGAACGAAAAAGTAAGGCATACGCTGAGCAACAGCGAGCTGCAAGAGTCCCCAAGTTGCAAGTTGGCACCTACATACGAGTGAAGAAACCAGTTCCTGGGCCAGTTCCTGGCTCCAAGTTATGGACCACTATTAACAATCCTCAAAAAAATTGGCTGCTGGTCCTTCTATCTGGAAGACGGTCTAACTTGGAACGCTTCACAGCTATCAGCAGTAACAAAAGAGGCATCACCAGGGCAAGAAACTAAGGTCAACTCTTGCACGTACAACATGCCCCTGTTGACGGACTACCAAAGTACAGCTGCACCATCGAAGACTTGGATCACTGCACCTGGGGGTCCGCCACAAACACAATCTGCGAGTTCACCCGCAGATCAACTTGAGTCTTCATGCGCTGTACCATCACATGTGCCACCGAGCCCACCACAGGCGCAAGGTTCGCAGCCACAAAGTCTGGCTCCAGGCTCTGGCACTGAGGAGTGCAGTGTACCGGTAGAGGGAAATGGACTCAATGCCAGGGCCACCACCTGACCGGCCCAGGAGAAATCGCAGACCTCCAGTGCACTTCCAAGATTACGTGCAGTGATTCGACAGCTGTCGGGGCTCATACAGACAGTGACTGTATTGGTGATTTCTGCACACAAACAGTGACCGTATTGGTGATTTGTGCAGACAGGACTGTCTAGTCTAATGATTGTTTGTTCCCCGGGAGGGAAAGATGTAGTGGCTCGCAGAAGCACCAGGTGCCACCATATTATCCGTAGATGCCAACATGTGGCACCACCTCTGTAATATGCGTACACACACACACACACACACACACACACACACACACACACACACACACACACACACACACACACGCGTGCGCGCGCGCACGCACGCACACACACACACACACGATGTGCAGTGCAGTGCATCTGTACAGCCGACATAACTACTTATGCTTACGAACAACCATAGTCCATAGCAGTCATGAAACACTCTATATAACGCCAGCGCATTTGATTACCTGAACAATATTCGCGCTCGTTCATAGTGCTTTGTTTGTAAGATACGCAGTCTCAGACGATTGTGTACAGGATAAAAACGCATCGTTGCTCCGATTGTACTACCACCCAGAGCAACCTGCGAAACCACTCCGTAAAGGATACCTTCCGTTGTCATTAGAGTGAACTAGAATGTGAGTTGTAACACCAGCTACGTAGGCCTCACGTTTAACGTCGGGTGAGCCCATGTTCACAGCCAGAAAAAGAACCCTTGTAGCTTGTCACCACTGCTGTCGTAGAACAAAGCCACTCAAATTCCATCAGGGAGATTTTACACAGACACACATCACACCAGCAACAAATAAAGCCAGGACGTTCTCGGCAGGAGATAGGTGACGACGCTACGAGTAAAAACAGCCCACCACGACTTCCTCACGCACAAATGACGACTCGGCAAGACACACACGGCGCAGACGACTTTTGAGCCTTATGATGCACTACATTCGTACAGTTCCTACACAAACTTCGTGGGACGAATCGCACATCAGAAAACGCCATTGTTTCTTTTTTTTTTTTTTTTTACGGGTGCCTTCTACCACTAGTGCCACTAGTAGGCGCTCGTGGCGCATCCGCCCCACTTTCGTTAATGCGTGAAACGTTTCGATGCAAATGCTTACACGCGCAGCAATATTTTTACTTTTTATGAGTATCCTTATTACTACTTAATGCATAAACGGCTTCTGCGTATTTGTTTTTTGTTTTTTATTTTTGTGTGACGTCACCGGAAGTTTTGGTGTTACGGCGTTTTGGAGACGGAAACACGCGGAGCTCTCAGCGCGCGTCTTGCCACCCACCGTCTCGAGCGTCGCGCGTCGTTCTTTAGCCGCGGTAGCATTTGCACTCGCAGCGCCTGCGTCACATCCACGGTCGCTTTTAAATGCAGAGCATTTCAGTAACTCACGATGTCACCCGCGTTGGCGTCCGTAGTCCGCACCGCACCCCTCCCTGCTATATATAAAAAAAAGTACCATCCGGCGCCAGGTTTCGACCCCTCGACCCTGCGGGCGGAACGCAATGTACATGGTGCTTAACCCACTGCGCCACAAAGCCGACACAGATTGGGAGGCTACGGAGGCACCTTATATCATTGACTCATTCAAATTACTGCGTACAAGCGCTCTCTCGTCAGCAGTTGCCACAAGTGCAACAACATTAACGTAACGCAAACTACTTAACGTCGTGCGCCCCTGGAAATGCTCTGCATTTGATCGTGCCCCTCGCGAGGGGGATGTTGACGCTACCTCTTGCAGAGATTGAGTGCAACCACCCAGAGCAAGATCCCAAGAGCGGCGCGCGCTGATGATGATGATGATGATGATGATGATTTCTATTGGTTTCCCCTTTGTATCGGGGTGATGACATGTCATCTGACCAAAAAGGACTAATATACCTATGTTTTACACTTTTGGTTCAATACGAGCGCTGCTTAGGGCAGGCACAAAAAGCTTATTAGGCACAAAATACTTTTTTTTCCTGTTACAGGTGGTAACTGTCCTAGGCAATATTCCCCTCTCTGCTTTTCGTCCACCAGCATTCTAATCTTCTTTTCGTCCCCTCGACAGCCTTGAAGTTAACTTCCTCTGTGATACCCTTAAATCCTAGGGCTTCTGAAAGCCCAATATTCCCTTCATGTAGATTTGGATGGATACCCTCACATTCTAACACGATGTGCCGCATAGTTTCTGTTTCTTTTCCGCAGACCACGCATACCCCATCATTTTGTGAATACTTCCCCACAAAACTCTTAGTTCGCAGTCAACCTGCTCTAGCCTCAAAAAGCAAAGCACTGCCCTGGGAATTATCGTAGAAATTTTCCTTTCTGATGTTCATCTTCTCAGCCCTGTACATCTCTAACGACGTTTTAGCTTCCATTTTTTCCCTCCATTTATTCGTTTCAATCTGCCTTGCCTCTTTTTTTGGTTACCTTGGCTGTTTTGGATTCCCCACTGTTCTTTCCGTATTTCATCGTTAGCCTTCTAGTCTTTCTTAACCACTGCGTGTCCACGCGTTTCAAGTATAGGTACCTAAATACCTTAGCTGCCCACCTTCGTTGATCCATTGCCCTCAACCTCATCTCAAAGCATATTTTACTCTGAGCTTCTCTAACTTCAAACGACGCCCAGCCCATATCCCCCTGAACTGCTTCGTTAGTTGTTTTTCCATGCGCGCCTAAGGCCAAACGTCCTACCGCTCTCTGGTTTACTTCAAGGCCTGATAGAACGTCTGATTTTAAGCAGAGTACAGCATTCGCAAACGTGAGACCCGGAACCATTACTCCTTTCCACATTCCTCTTACTACTTCATATTTGTTATACCCCCACAGAGCTCTATGATTCATTATAGCTGCGTTTCGCTTTCCCTTAACCTTAAGTTGCTCCTCGTGAGTACTTAAGTAGTTATCCCCTTCGTTTATCCACACTCCCAAATATTTATATTCCTTCACTCTAGGTAATTCGCCTTGCTGGATAGACACTACGTCGGTGGTAGCGTCATTGAAAACCATTATTCCTGATTTTTCTGCACTGAAGTTTAATCCGAGGTCAGTGGCTTCCTGGCCGCAAATATTTATTAGCCGCTGCATATCGGTTTGGTTATCAGCTAAAAGAACAATGTCGTCTGCGTATAACATTCCCGGAATATGCTGTTGTACCACTTCACCTTGCAGCATATGGGTTAGGCTAAACCCTACTTGACTTTCTTCCAGTTTCTTTTCTAACCCTGCCATGTAAAGCATGAACAGTATTGGGCTCAAAGGGCATCCCTGTTTCAGTCCCCGATGGATGTTGACCTGCTGGGCGCATTTCTGTCCTTCCCAAGTAAGGTGCACTCTATTGTCTTTATAGATTGCTATAAGGAACTGTACTAACTCGTCATCTAATCCCTGGAGTTTCAGCATTCTCCACAGCCGTTCTCTGTTTACGTTGTCATATGCCCCTTTAATGTCCAAGAACGTAATCCATAGCGGTCTCTTCTGTGCTTTCGCAATTTCAATGCATTGCGTTATCACGAACAGATTGTCATCCAGTCGCCTGTCTTGTCTAAATCCATTCTGCAGTTCCCCAAGTATTTCATTTTCTTCCATCCGTGCTTGAATTTCTGATTTTATCGCCTGCATTACGAATCTATACACCACTGACGTTACTGTGAGTGGTCTGTATGAATCAATACTGGCTTTGTCTCCTCTGCCTTTATATATTAAATTCATCCTACTTTCCAACCAGTCCTCTGGTATTTGTTTGGTTTCTATCACCTTATCTATTGCCCTCATAAACGATTCCTTACTTTTAGGTCCAAGTAGGTTTATCAGTTGCATTGGTATTCCGTCCGGGCCCACTGCTGTCTGGGGGGAAACCTTTTGCTCTGCTTTTTTCCAATCAAGGTTGCTCAAACTTATTTCCCTTTCCGCGGTCTTTTGTGGCGCTGATGTTATCGGTGCAGGTTTCCCTACCAGTATTGTCCTAAACTTCTCACTAATCACTCGATGAATATGCGCCAACGCGTGCTCTCCTTCTAAATGTTCCCCCTCCTCATCAATCAGGAATTTTTGATGGTTATCGTTTTTTGAGCTTAGGGATTTTACATGGTTCCAAAACTTCTTGGATGCGCTTTTGTCCTTCTTCCGTATTTCTGCCATCCATTGTTCGCTTTTCTGTTTGATCTTTGCTTGCACCATTTTCTGTACTTCTAGTTTTTTCCCACGGTAGACCTCCCACTTTTCCTTCACTACCTCCGGTTCCATACCAGTTCTTTTTGCTTCTCTATGTTCTCTCGACGCCTTTCTTCGCTGGTCAATAGCCTCCTTTATTTCCTTATTCCACCAGCTTCTCGGCTTTCTCTTCCCTTTCCATCGGTTTCGTTCCTTTGCTTCATTCATCTTACCCTTTATCAACGCAATCATTTCGTCGTAATCCCAATTTTTGCCTGGGTGTTTATTGATTTCATCTTCCAATCTATCAGCGATGATCTTTAACTGCTCATTATTCAAATTATTTCCTCCTATTGTACCTATTTCTGCATTTGTCCGGGTTGCGCCTCCAAAGTGCAAGCTAAACCGCTTGTGGTCGCTTCCTAAGCTGTCTGTTCCATTTTCATCTATCCTCATTTCCCGCAGCCTTCCGTATACTGTCTCGGATACTAAACTGTAGTCTATGCTGGACTGTCTGTTACCGCTTTCCCACGTTATTTGTCCGTCACACTTGCTTTCCGTGTTTACTATTACAAACCGGTTTTCCTGGCATAGATCTATCACTAGAGAACCGTTGTGGTCTGTGTATCCATCCAAACCTTCTATATGGGCATTCATATCTCCAACTATGATTATTTCGCCCGAATCTTTGAACTCGTTTATATCTCTTCTCAAACAGTTTACCATTTCCTCATTTTCCTCCCTAGCACTACTTCCGGTCCACAGATACACCACTCCTAACCATGTATTTTTCCCCTCTATGGTGCCTCTAACCCATAGATGCTCTTTACACCTTTCATGCACTCTCTGCCAGTCGGTCCCTTGTTTAATTTATTTATTTTATTTATTTATTTCAAAATACTGCAACCCAGGGAGGGTTATAGCAGGAGTGGGTACAAAAGTTTTTGTACAATGCAGATGTGGGATCAGTGTAATGTATCTACACCGGGTTAGGAAAAATAAAACAAGAAAACCAAATAATACATATTAATTACATCGAAAGCAACACACATACAGTAGCAAAATTTAAACAGTTATATTTTACAGAGGCGCCATACACTATAATACAATGGGAAGACAGTGATGACGTGAACACTATTGCGATTATTGCGATTAGACCACTGTCAAAAATTGCTGCTGCGGCTGTGCACGAACAGAGCCAGGCAGGGCATTCCACCACTCTATGGTGCGGGGAAAGAAACTGTATTTGAAAATATCGGTTCGGGCAAATATTGATATCAGGTTAAGATAGTGATGGCTTCGCGTTGATAATGGTCTCGAAAATGTGAAGTGAGTATCGCTATAAGGGGAGTGCACGGCAGAATGTAACAATTTTAACGACTCGATGCGCCTGCGTTCGGCAAGTAGGGTTAGATTAAGAGACAGCAAAGCAGAGGTGGGCGAAAAATGTCTGTCGTAACAGCGGCATATAAATCGAATGGCTTTTCTTTGAACTGATTCGATTTTATTAATTTCGAGCTGCTTGTGCGGGTTCCACACGGGTGAGGCGTATTCGATTATTGGGCGGATTAATGACTTGTACATAATGAGTTTAGTATCTTTAGGAGCTTTAGCTAAAACACGACGTAAATATCCAAGTTTTTTTAAGGCTTTAGCAGTTATGTAGTCTATGTGTTTCGCCCATGATAATTTATTGTCGAAGATAACGCCAAGATACTTGTAATTATTTACCCTAGACAGCGTGCAGTTGTTAAACGAGTAGCAGAACTGGGAAGAGGATATGCTGGTAGTGAAGGTTAGTATAACAGTCTTATTAAAATTAATTTTCATCTGCCATTTACTGCACCAGGAACAGAAGTTAGCAAATGATTCGTTGAGAACTTGGTGATCGTTTTGCGAGTTGATTACTTGATATAACACGCAATCATCTGCATAAAGTCGTATACTGGAATTTATGTTACTCGGAAGATCATTAATATACAAGAGAAATAACAGTGGTCCAAGGACTGAGCCTTGTGGAACTCCTGAAGAGACATCCATAGTAGAAGATTCAGCAGAATTAAAACAAACAGATTGTGTGCGCTCGGAAAGAAAGTTAGAAATCCATTGAACAAGAGAAGGATTTTTTAGTATTGCGTTTAATTTACACAGTAATTTAGAATGAATGACGGTGTCAAAAGCTTTTGAAAGGTCTATGAATATGGCATCTATTTGGCTTCCGGAGTCCATGCTGCGAGATATGTCGTGTGTAAATTCTACCAGTTGCGTTACAGTACTGAAACCACGACGAAAACCGTGCTGAACTTTTGATAGTATGGAATTTGACTCAAGGTACTCCATTATATGTTTAAAAATTATATGTTCGATAAGCTTACATGAGTGTGAGGTTATAGAGATGGGCCTGTAGTTCGAGAACAGTTGTCGATCGCCCGCTTTAAAGAACGGAAGTACCTTCGTATGTTTCCATGCTAAAGGGACAGTGGCGGTGGACAGCGATTTCTGAAAAATGATGGTGAGGTAACGGGATGTCCAAAGTGAGTAGCGAACGAGAAATGCATTCGGGATATTATCCGGTCCCGCGCCTTTTTTAGTATCTAAGTTCAAAATGAGGTTCAGAATCCCTTGCTCACTCACTGAAACATCGGTAATGGGAGAATAGCAAGGAGCATTCGAAAACGGAGGAATTACACTGTTATCGTCCGTAAAGACTGAGTTAAAATACGTGTTGAAAGCGTGTGATATCTCTTTAGTATTTGAGATTATTTGGCCTCCGGAAACAAATGAGGTCGGTGTGGTGTTAGTAGGTGAAACTGTTTGCCAAAACTTACGTGGATTAGTTTTCAATAAACCCTGCAGCTGGAAACGAAAATAAAAGTATTTAGCGCTATTAATTTTGGCATGAAGAAGCTCTTTGGCCTTGAGAAAGCGGTCAATGCTCTGACCATTGGTGGATGATTTCTTACGCCGTAGGCGGTTGACTTTACGCGATGCATGTAAAATGTCGCGATTCATCCAAGGAATGTTCGGGTTTATTTTCTTTGTTTTAAGAGGAACGAAGCGATTAATGCAATCTTGAATGACACTTTCAAAGTTTTTTACAAGAATGTTTACATCACCATCGAGATTAAGATTAGAAAATGTATTAAAATTGCCAGCTAAAGTATCGATAATAGAGGTATCGTCAGCCCGGTTGAAATCATGAAACGTTGTATAGACGGTACGAGGTTTAGGTAATGAACAGGGAATTGAAACAAGAACACCTTTGTGGTCCGAGATACCATCAATTATATCATAGGTGACATTTTGCATCAATCTAGAGTTCACAAAAACTAGGTCAAGGATAGCAGTCAGTCTTGTAGGGGAGTGTACTATCTGGGTAAGGTCAAGACTCAAAGATTGGGTGATCAACTCGCGCCCAATTGCAGTGTCGCTACCAGGGTAATTTAACGAGGACCAATCAATGCCTGGGACATTAAAATCCCCCATTAACAATAAGTTACCGTGTTGAAGGTTATGACTCAGCATAAAATGGCTTAAGTTGTGCAATGTATCAATTGGAGAGCCGGGTGGGCGATAGAAAAGACCTATTACTACAGATTGCTTGTGGAGATGAAGTTTACACCAGGCGGATTCTATGTCAGAGGGAGAGGGCAGGATTGAGAATTTAAGGCTTTGACGAAGGAGTAAAGCAACACCCCCTCCTTTCCCTATTTGACGATCAGTTCTAACTGCGATATATCCGGGAGGGGTGAATTCGGAATCGTAGATGCCGTCATGCAACCAAGTTTCAGTAATCCCAACAATGTCAGGTGAATATACGGACAGAAGAGCAAGCAAGTCTGGAAATTTATTGACAATACTTCTAGCGTTAAGATTTGTCCGTTTGTCCGTCACCGGGAAGAGGAAGAAGCAACTGCAGATGCTCCAGTCATATTGACAGAACTGCTTCTGTCTTCCCTAATTGACTTCAAATGCTCATCCCACACGTAGCGTTTGCCATCGATATAGACATGGTCATATCGTATTTTGACTGTCGAACCATTTTTGCGGAAAGGCAACGTAGCGCTGAACAGATTCTTTCGTATATTACGTACCCTAAGCGAAAAATCTTCAGTTATGTGATAATCCGATCCTTTAAGTTTTGATGCATTTTTCATGACAAGAACTTTTTCAGTAAAATCCAGAATCTTCATTATGACTGGACGAGGACGTCCATCGCGTGGCTTACCAATACGATGGCAGCGCTCGATGTGCGGACAGGGAATTTCAAGTGATTCCGTTAGCAGCTTGGAAACTTCTGACAGAAGTGTGTCGCTCTTCTCATTGGGATCTTCTGGTAAACCGTGTATTAAAATGTTATTCCTACGAGAATGACTTTCTAAGTCTTCGTTCTTGGTTTCAAGCCTTGCTAAGGGCTGCTTCAGTGAAGCTACCTCGGAACTCAGTTTTTCGCACAAAGGTTTGGAGCCGTTGGTACTGATGGATAATTCCAAGGATGTTACGCGGGTTTCAAGTTCTTCAAAACGAGAATTAAAAGACTGCTTGATGTCGGCAATATCCTTTGCAATCTGGTTCTGGCCAGCCAGCAGCCTTTCAAGCATGACTGTCGTCTCCGGAGCGGGGGAAGTATCAGTTTTGGAACGAGTTGAGGGGCCAGTTACTGCGGGTGATCCATGCTTTGATTGGTTTGAGGAAGGGGCAGGTTTAGGGGGTCCAGGGTTCAACTCAACGTCCCCGCTCAAGAGAATGCAGATAAAACTGTACAGAACATTCAAACAAGAAAAACGTTTGGGGCAGTAGAGCAGCAGCATAAAGCGATCATCACAGCGAATACCGTAGGCGTTCTTAAGGTAACATACCTGCAGATAGAACAAGCGCCGTTTGAGCAACATGCCGAAGCTGCTGCTGTTCTGCCCACTGAAGAGTGTTGAAGGTTTCCGGTCCTTTATACTGGGACACGAAGATGACGTAATCTTGGGGCAGTCCATCATTGGATGATCAGCGGTGACGTTGGCCCAGAACAGTCAACATGCCAAATGAATGTCAACACCTCCCCCTTTCTTCATTCCTGTGGTCCTGTTGCAACTTTCCCAGACATAATTGTCTATGATAGGTGGGGCTTCTAGGTCCCGGAGGTGAGTCTCGGCTAAAGCGTACACGTCTATTCCTTCCCGTTCAAGTTGCTTTTGAATTTCCACCCACTTATCTGGCTTTCTGCCTCCCTGCATATTTATGTAGCTGATTAAATATTTATTGCATTTGTTTTTCCCTTTCCGCTTACGGGGTCTGTGTTTGTCTTTTACAGAATTGTTTGCTCCATTGTTTCCATCCAAATGGCTTCTGTCAACGCTCTCAGTTACGTCCGTAGGTTCTCCGTTTAGCTCTAGGCCTGGCTGCCTCCCAGCGTTGAGTGTGCATGTGTCTCTTGCTTCCCCTTTGTCTCCTAGTTTGCCTTCCTTAGCTGCGCGGGGCCCCCTAAAAAAGCTACCGCTCTCCCACCTAAGCGCCACCCCACCTTGTTTCCTAGCCTGGGGCTGAAGTGAATCCCGTCCCACTGAAAAGCTTGCCTATGTCCGATGCTGCCCACTACCCTGTTCACGTCTATCACTTCAAGCCCAAGTTCCCTGCCGCACCTCACGATCTCGCTGTTAGCAGCGAGTACTACCCGTTCGGTGTGCACGCCCTGCTTCATCACCTCCACAAGCGCGCCGTTGGGTGGTGGCGCCATCTGTCAGACGCGACGCGAACTACTATCATGGCAGTGCGAAAAACGAACGCGCGAAATACAAACCGGGCTGGTTGTAACATCTCTTGAGTGGGCTATCTGATCCTGCAAGGCAGGAGAGCTCCATAACAGATTGTACATAAATGTTTAAATGCAGAGCATTTCAGTAACTCACGATGTCACCCGCATTGGCGTCCGTAGTCCGCACCGCACCCCTCCATACTATATGTAAAAAAATGTACCATCCGGCGCCAGGTTTCGATCCCTCGACCCTGCGGGCGGAACTCAATGTACATGGTGCTTAACCCACTGCGCCACAAAGCCGACACAGATTGGGAGGCTACGGACGCGCCTTATATCCTTGATTCATTCAAATTACTGCTGACAAGCGCTCTCTCGTCAGCAGTTGCCACAAGTGCAACAACATTAACGTAACGCAAACTACTTAACGTCGTGCGCCCCCGGAAATGCTCTGCATTTGATCGTGCCCCTCGCGAGGGGGATGTTGACGCTACCTCTTGCAGAGATTGAGTGCAACCACCCAGAGCAAGGTCCCAAGAGCGGCGCGCGCGCCGTTGGCTGGTGGCGCCATCTGTCAGACGCGACGCGAACTACTATCATGGCAGTGCGAAAAACAAACGCGCGAAATACAAACCGGGCTGGTTGTAACATCTCTTGAGTGGGCTATCTGGTCCTGCAAGGCAGGAGAGCTCCATAACAGATTGTACATAATTTTTTTTAATTAAGCGCCTCACGAGATCAGTACGTGGGGGCAGTCGCAGAAACTGCCGTCGATGCGGCTTCGACAGTGCTACGGCGGCTCTGCTCTGTGATATCCCTCCGACGGTCACGTGGTCAGCTTTGTTCACACAAAATCCACAAAATCCATCGTTTCGCGGCACTCGCTGAAACCGAAACTGCGACTGGCCGCATTGAAAATGCCTCTACATAAACAACCGTCGCACGCTGAAGCAAATGAGGTTTCTACAGGTTATACGTAAGTCACTAGCTACTTATCGCAACAAAAAAAAAAAAAAAAAACAAGATGCAAAATTTTTGTGTCAGTGCCCCTTTAACGGGCAGTCGTCTGTCCGTTAGCTTAGCCGTAGCAGCGGAGGCTCGCGGCCGAAAAGCAGACCGACGCGCAAGAACGGTGCCTAGATGCTCGCCCGGCTACGCGACGAGTGGAAACAAGCACGGAGAATTAAACAGGAACGCCGACTCTGCTATCTAAGACGCTACGTGTCCTCAACTCGCGGCGCTCAGTGCAGATGGCGCTGCAAAGGTGGCTAGGTTAGAGTTCCTGTATATAGCTCCCGCAGGGAGCTACCTGCGGGAGCTATATACAGGAACTCTAGGCTAGGTTGAAGATGCACGCGCTTCTCCGCCGAACATGCCGCCGAACTCACCGCCGGCAGGGACAGAGAGGTACGGCAGTGTGGCTGAATTTTTCGGCGGCTTCAGCGACGGTTTTGTCCACAGTTTGGCTCAGCTTCGCGTCAGTTGCGCGCCTAGTACGCACGGCTTGCTGAGCTTCTTCCACAACCGGTACTAATGAAGTGGTCGTACGGCAAAGATACGTTAAGTAATGGTTTGCAGGTCAGGAAAACAAAAAGTGGAGACCACATACAGACATCTGGCCGCGAGAGAAACGCTGCCTCCTGCGCACTACGTGCCACGAATGGGACGGCGCCCCGTAAATTGGTAAATACGAATTCGCTGTGTTTTCACAGGTATTACAAAAGCCGAAAAAATCCAACTCGTTCTGACGAATAGCTATTCTATAAGTGCCCTCAACTTTATCGCCATTTCCGAACTTAACTAATCCTACTGCTTCGAAATCGGTACGAACGCGGACCACTGGGCTAACGTGCCGAATTGTTTCGATATCTGTGCTCGTGTTGCGCGGTGCTGTAGGCCCGAGCTAGCACAATAGTATAGCTAGCTTCTGCTGTCTTGTTTCGAGCTGCCGCATGGTTTCTTTTCTTCTCTTTTTGAACTGTACAGGAGAGTACGCACTGCACTATGCGTACGTCATACCACACTAACGTAAAGTACACTGCGCTTCTGAGGGCTACATCCAAATAAAGAAAGTCAGCTTGCTTCTTGCTGTATAACGCACGTAAAACGCGGAGTACTGTTTGAAAAATGGTGATGGGGGCTAGGTGCGTTTTAAGCCAACACTCATTTTCAAATCACCTCAACTATTTGTATTGCGTTAAGGGCTATTTCTTTTGGCGTTGCTCCTAATGTAAACACGGTATTCTCCTTTCATAAATTCAGACTACCTGTAAGTGTAAGTAGTGCAGAAGCAACCACGGCAGGGGCACGAGGGTGGACACTTCAAGAACTAGCTTTCCGCATGACGGCGCCACACAGTGCCAATATGTTCCATGCTTTTCCGACACATCACTACCCCTCCCTGCCACCCTCCTTCACCAACATCCGAACATTTGCGACCCCTCAACAGGTTGTCCAGTTGTTAATTACGACATTAAAATACGGCTGTGTGACGGCAGGTATGTATTGCAGCACACGTTACAGACTTAATGTTTTTTCATGTGTTTACATACTATTAGAGATTAGCTAATATTACCTAAAGCAATAAAAATGCAATATTGCTAGATTAGAGTTAATCTAACAAAGTCTCATCTTAATCCCCATAATTAGGATGAAAAAACGGCTAAGATAGCATCTGGTGAAAGCATCTCATCTTGTCTTTTTTTTAACGAACGCAGTAGTTGGGGCATGTCGGCAAAAATTTTCGCCGTCAGTCCCTCAACAGAACGAGCTACCGAAGAGCAGAAAACGAGATAGTCGTGGTTGCAGTGGCGCTGCTCTGGCACCGCTGCTGACGCCGCTAGGGAGGAATAAAGTCGAAACGCGGCTCGCCAACCTGCCTCTGGCGACGCGCCGGTCGCACGCCGCCTTGACAGGTCCCGTGACTGCCGTCACCATTTGTACGCGTAGTAAAATGGAATGTGCAGCTAGCGCACGGCGGCAAAGAGGAAGGAGCGGTAGTGATGCGACGAAAGCCGATACTGGTGGACGACAAAAGGAGCGACAGGTAGCCGATGCCTGCTGCTTCTAAGCGATCAAACGTGACCACTGAGATGGTTAGAGCGCTACGCGCGGTTTTCACTGTGTGAGAGGGGCGTGCGAGAAACGCTGCGTTGCAGACTTGCGAAGCAGGAGCAGGGAGTGGGCATCGGGCCGAGTCTCAGGTTCGCGAGGGAGAGGGACGAGATGATCGAAGATGGCCTGCCACGGGTATCCAAGGCGGGCTTACTAACCTGGACCGTTCCCTAACGCCCGTTCCCTTTCAGTCCTCCCACTCAATAAAATCATGCACCCCTCCGTCTAACGATGATGATGGTTGAACGCGAAGCTTTCTCGTGACGGATTGTTTGGTTGTCGTCTGAGTTTTCCAAACCGCTTCGACCATGTCGAAATGCAACAATTGGATAGACGCCGGCTTCATAACGAGAGGGACGCACGTTTGGTTCCGGCCACGGGAAGCGTTTTTTTAAGTGCAGAGCACTTTATGGGCTCGCCTTGTCGTTGTAGCTCGCTAACGGTCGATGCCAAGCGACTGCCGGAATCAGGCGGCGCGGCGAAATAACGGACCCAAGTCCAGCCTGGTGTACCATCGTCAGGTAGTCACGCCGAGGCTTCGAAATCCACGAGGTTATAGCCATAACCGTTTGAACCTCGTGGACCGCTGGCGCTTGTCATACATCTCCCCGTTCAAGAGGACTGTGATTTGGGCGAGTTGGTGAATGTTCATGATTGACAATCCAGCGCGCAAAAACACGGCACAAAAAAGAACGAGACAGGGCAGCGCTGTCCTGTCTAACTCTCGTTCTTTTTTGTGCCGTGTTTTTGCGCGCTGGATTGTCAATCATCAATCTCCCCGTTGTTTAGCGCAAAGGAAACTGCAGGTACATTTCAGGCAAAATCTGCGTATATAACCGCCAGCCCCCGCATTCATTTAGTCAGGAACGCTCGTTGGGTTGGCTTTTACGATAGTAAGCGAAAAAAGCGGCCGCGCAAGAAAAAAAAATGGCGCGTTCGAAATGGTGCATAAAGACTCCAGCCGCTAAAAAAAAATGACGTGTTCGAAATGACGCAGAAAGGCTCCAGCCGCGCAAGAAAAAATTTATGCGTTCGAAATGACTAAAAACAGCTCCAGCATACGATACTAAAGCAAGCACAAAACGAACAGAACTCCTGCTGGCGCAGTTTCAGGCAGGGGGCGCGGGAGCGCTGCCATGGCGGGAAATTTGAATTGCATATTCATCAAGAGAGGAGTGAGACTGGGCGACTAAGAGCGTGGTGGGTGGTAGCAGTGAGCGGATGACGGCGCCACCACCCATCATGGCGAATCACTGCTCTGCACTTCGTACAGCTTTCACATTGAGTGGAACGGCTTTAGTTTTGCTTTCGCTTCACCCACTATTATTCATAATCATCGTCAGACAGAGTTGGCTTTCGTGGAGGGCAATTTCCCGTTACAGACGCCATCATGAGAACACCAAAGCTTCGCTTTAAAAAGATACTACTGCTTCCTTGGCGCATCTGCCTTATCACTGGGTTGATAAAATCATCGCCGGTACTACGGCATTCCCCAGGTACATTAGTGTTGTCTGCAGGTTCACAAGATGGGAAGGTCCGTGCACGCTTTTTATTTTACAAAACCTGGTGGGCGCCCCCGCGATTCAAAATGCCGTGCACGCATAATCTGCCGCGTAGAACACAGCTATCGAATGTACGAATTATTTAGATGGCGTAATCGTAATCGAGGCAAGAATGGGGCGTCACGGCATTGGCTAGTTTCGTAAATAGTGCCTCCGGCATTGGAATGGGCCTTTTTCCGCGACCACCATCTGGTCATGCCTGTGGGGTCATTTTTATTTGCGTGGCCGCAGACAATGGTTTCGCGCGTGCGAACGTTGTACCGAGTGTCATATTGACACTGTATGAATTTCTCTGGCCGCAAGGCACAACCGTTAATTCACAACTCCACCGACGACACGCGTCCTGAAACCTATTCATTGCTTCAAACAGTGAACATAGCGAACAGGCAGCGGCAACTTAAAAAAAAAAGCAGCGAAAGGAGTATATACACAACCACGCCCGATCGATAACGAAGATACGGCAGCGGCAAAACGCGACAAAAAGAGAGCCCCAAGGAAAGTTTGTCGTCATCGATGCTGGAGGCGATTTTCTTCTCGCGTAAAAGGTCCATTATAAGAGGTGCTGAATACTTTGTCGACTTGGTTCAAAATGTCCAGATGACGGCGCTAATAGGAATTTTTACATTATAGAAGCCTGTGTCAACTTGCATCTATGAAAAATTTGGCCTTGAAGAAAAGGGGAATCTATATATCATAAATGCGCAAAGCGTGACTAAAAGCAACGCTCTGTAGAAACAAATGAATGCGATCACTGTCGTACAACGTAAATTTTTTTTATTGATTTCCAGAAAGATCATTTTTGTCTTTCGCACCTACTTTTTGTTTAAAATTTGCTACATTTCATCGATATTTGTCTTTGAATCCAGGAAAGAAGCGACGGACCTGGCTCCGCCGAAGCGACGGACCCTCGCGTCAACGCGCACGTTTTAAAAATAGATTGGACTTAATGCGTGACATCATCTGCTTTTTAATGCGTATCATTCTTTGCCGAGTACCCCCACAGTTAGAAACGTGTAACGACCTGAATTTTGACAATAATGCAGATTTCGCGAATGTTCCACCTGTAATCATTTAGACAGGATTGAGAAAAACAAAAAAATGACTGTAAAGAACTCACACTCAAGACAAGCGGCATAAGAATGCTAAGCATTAGCAGACAATTCTCTAAATTTCTGCAGATTTTATCATGTAGCTTGTTTGTCGTCGCTGCAATAGTGTATAACCAAATTAAGTACGAAAAATCACGCAAACGACTCGTGTCACGTTCAAAATACTCGCACTAACAAACTCTCCGAGCACCATGGAGGAACAACCGGCTGCGGAGATGAGGTGCAGAGGCAACTTCCTTTGTCGTTCTTAATTGATTGATTGTGGGGTTTCACGCGCCGACGCAACTCAGGCGATGAGGCGCGCCGTAGTGGAGGGCTCCGGATTAATTTTGACCGGCTGGGGATCTTTAACGCTTTGTCGTTCTTAAGTTGGACCCGAGTATACACGTACTTAATATACAGTTCGTACGTCCAGCATCACAAGCGCACATCTTTCTTTATGTATGTATGTATATGTAATATGATATATATATATATATATATATATATATATATATATATATATATATATAGAGAGAGAGAGAGAGAGAGAGAGAGAGAGAGAGAGAGAGAATCAGAAAATGGCAAATGAGGGGCCCGGTGAAATAAGACAGAAAATAAGGGTTGGCAGTCATGAAAACCTCGGAAAGCAAAAAACAAAGGGGAGGTTGTGGTGGGTCATAGGAACAGATGAAGAATTTTTTGAGTCAGAAAGAAATTGGGGAAAAAATGCCCGCCGGGTGGGATCCGAACCCACGACCTCCAGAATACCGGTCTGGTGCGATAACCACTACGCTACCGGCGGAGCTGTTGCCCCACCAGTTTCTCGGGTATTTATGTTAACGTATTTTTTGTTTCCTGTACTTGGGGGTGGCAGCCAACGCCACTCGGACTACGCGGGGTGAAGGGGACCTTCTTTTAAACCCCCGGGCCGTGACATGAGTGCCTACGACATGTCGAGAATGGTCGACCAGCGTTGAACCCTCTTAAGCTACCTTTGGCACCAAGACGGCCAGAACAGAGGCCCTCGCTAAGCATGTAGCGAATCAGAAAATGGGAAATAAGGGGCTCGGTGAAATAAGACAGAAAATAAGGGTTGGCAGTCAAGAAAACCTCGGAAAGCAAAGGGGAGGTTGTGGTGGGTCATAGAAACAGATGAAGATTTTTTTTAGTCAAAGAAATTGGTGAAAAAATGCCCGCCGGGTGGGATCCGAACCTACGACCTCCAGAATATATATATATATATATATATATATATATATATATATATATATATATATATATATATATATATATATATATATATATATATATATATATATATATATATATATATATATATATATTATATATATATATATATATATATATGCTGCAAAACAAGAAGACGGATAGTGATAACAAACAGTGAAATGACGTCAATGACGTCTGTGCTGTGGACACGCCTTCGTCAGAATACAAACAGAGCCCACGAAAACTGCTAATTACCATAACAGCGTTTACACATGTTTGGCGGTGCGTGATACCAACAGCTAATAAAAGCATTAATCGTGATGTGTGATGCTATATCAAGGAAAACATGAATTCTTTGTGACAAATGACTGAAAATCGTAGAAAAAGTAAGGGCAAAAAAATTAAACCCAGTTTAAACCAGTGTGAAACCTGAAACAGCGGAGATGTAGTTACCTTGTATCGGCTCGAACGTCTACGGGCGCTCGCCCGGGAACGCAGCGCTGCCGCTGTCCAAATTCTACGGTTCGCGCAAGAGAATCTGCAGCTAAAAATCAGCGGCGGGAGGCTCGATTCTCTCTTCCTCCCCTACGGGGAAGGAACGGAACCCGCCTCTGCGAAACCGCTGCGCGCTCTATCGGTGTGTCGGGCACCTGCTCCTACTCTTGCGTGACGCACGGCCTTCAGCAGATGGCCGAAACGGCCCGACCTACAACAGTTCCGCTGTTGAAAAGAATGGCCGTGTATCTGCTCCCGTCACTGCAAATGTCGAAAGACATTACGTATATTGCCTCTCCTGCGTCATCCGCCCACATCTCTTGCTGTTCCCCCCCTGTCTCGGTCCACTCCTTGGAGGTTTGCTGCATTCAGTTTTCCGGCCTTCGCACTGCTGGCGCGCCATTTGTTGGAACTTGGCGTTTGAGCCACGAGCACAAGACTCGGGCGCCAGCTGTTTTGTATGTTGTGGCTAAAACATTGTTTTCAACGCATTTCTGATTTGTTATCGTAAATATCTAGCACACGTCGATTTTTAATTGAAACAACACTGCAAGTACCGCTATTATTTATTTTTCCTTCATATATGCCTAATATGTTTTCTTTTCGCTGAACAATGTTGATAAATATTGAGCATGTTTCTAGATTTCTTTAATCCAAAACGTTTTTCGTATATACAATTTTTTTTTAGCTTTGGCCGTGCGGAGCACCGACAGAAAGATAGACGGACGCAGTGACGGACGGACAGACAGACAGACAGACAGACAGACAGACAGACGGATGGATGGACGGATGGGTGGATGGACGGACGGACGGACGGACGGAGGGACTATCCTCTTTAAAACAAAATAAATAGAAGTTATATAAATAGAAATAGTATACAGCACAACAAAGTCAGCGCATATCGTGAGTGCGAAGGGGCAAGGACAATAAAGAATAATTCATAAATAAAACAGGATAACACCACTGCTTCCATTGTGAACAATGAATTCAAGTATATAGCGTGGAAAGCCTGGCTAAAGTTGAAAATGGTTCATCACTGGAACTGCGCACAAACACCGAACAAGCGAGTGAAACACGTTTTCCTCTCTCATGCGTTTTTTGTGCGCAGTTCCGATCATGTAAACAATGCCTTAAGGTTAGAAGGGCACGCATTCCTGATATTCTTGGTGTGTCTCACGCGCACGCGCGTGCGCGCGCGCATGTGCGTGCACACATGTCGAACATTATTAATCTTCTTAAGGGCGCATGAATTTTCAACGCGTAGTATTCAACACAGAAACCCCTTTCTGGTTATATGGTTTACTACGACAGAGCACACATTGCTCCCTCGACACATCTTCCTTTCTTCAAGCGTGTTTAACATTGTCGGAGGTCATCCTTTCGGCAAATTATCAGGTACTGTGCTAAGATCACGTTTCGAAACACACTACGACTGGGAGGTCTTCGTGTCGTACCTCATGCATAAATTTAACACGGAGGAATCAACGAGCACGCGTGTAGGCTATTGTGCGTGCCCAACTAGGCCAATGAGTTCTTGAGACAGAACGTTGTTAGTGTCGAAGACGCTGTCTTTATTTTGGACTGAAAAGTACAAATACAAGTGCAAGTACAAGTACTGTAATTAAGGTTTTCTTTTTTTGTTTTTTTGCTTTCGTTCGGGCCCCTCTTTTTGTGCTTTATCTTCGGATTATTTTTCGGTGTTTCTTTTTGCAGTTTGCAGAAAGGACCCCGCTAGTGTTTCGAACTACATGTCGACCCATCGCAGTGGCCGTTTTTCGTGTGAAAGCGAAAAGCAAAACGCCCGCGTGTCGAGATTGGTCCGCAGCCCTCCGCGACGCACCTCAAAGCCCAGGCGCAGCTTCAGTGTGTAAAACGCCCCTAATACTTGGGGTCGTGAGCCAATGAATTAAGAGTTCCTACGTCGTTCTCTTAGCGCACAAAATAGAAAACGCTGTTTTTGTTTTTTATTATTATTATTATTCATACGTTCCCCTATTGCTATTTCATAACTCCTGATGTTTAGAACCTTACTTTGAATACTGTAAGGAACTGAGCGCAACTTTTCGACCACATGCGTGCAATTGGGGTCTTACGCTGGGGTCTTACGCTCACCTCATGAAGGCGTAAGGGTGCCGTCTTCCCTCTCACTTCAATCTTTCCCTTCCACCCCGCCAGTCTTACGACCTCTTTTGCCTTGCATACATATACAGCGACCTTGTCAACGAAGAATAATCACGCGAGCGCCGACCGTCCTGACGCCCGCCGACTATTGTCGCCGCCCAACCTGCGCGGCACTTTTGTCTTTTGTCCCGCCTCTAGGAACTCTAGAATGGCGCCAAATGTTTATTTCGTTCCAGGCATGGGAAAATTGCCTTGGGGAGTGCCATTCTTTTTAGTGCCGTTGCTTCTCTGGGTCAATATCCTGACCGGCAACCTTGCTACTTTACGCCTCCCTTTCCCCTCCTAACTTTCTAGAGCGCAGCTCTTAAGCGGCAACTCCTGTGGTTTCGCGGCGTTCCTCGCCGTTGCCCCTCGATGTAACTGAGAGAACGAGGAGGACACCGAAGAGAGTGAGGAGGAACGCGGGGAAAAGGAGCATGGCGAAAATTTACACCATCTTCCCGTGAGGGGAACCATGGGGTAGATGCGACGCATCGGGGGTTGCCGTTGCGTTTCCGTTGCGTTTCCGTTATGTCAGCATGTGTATTGCTGTTGTTGTGTATCCTATTTACGCAGCATGTTCACCCCCGATGCGTCGCATCTACCCCATGGTTCCCCTCGCGGGAAGATGGTGTAAATTTTTAACCGAGCGCAAGCTGCGCGCTAACGCACAGCTGGCACGGCGACGGGAGCGAGCGCAGCCGAGCGCAAGCTGCGCGCTGACCGCGCTGACGCACAGATGGCGCTGCGGTGAGAGCGGCGGAGCGCGCAGCTGCCGCGGCGAGGAGAATGGGGGAGGGATGCGGACTACGCCGCGACAACGACGCGGGACAAGGCGAGTTAAAGAGATGCGTTGCATCTAAAATGTGAGGAGGAAAGCGAAGTGCGCGAGGCGGGCTCGGCTGGGGCGACCCGCTACGAAAGGCTCCATAGCAGCGCGCGCCGTCGTACGTTCGCCCATGACGCGATCACGTATTGAGAGGAAGGAAGTGCTTCGTCTACCGCTGCAGCTAAACGAGCTGCCCGAGCACAGGCTCAGCGCCGCCGACGCTAGAATCCAGAGGTGCGCGCCGCCGAAGCCGCAGCTATGCGCTGTCGCCAAGAATACTCTGCAGTTGACGCCGCCGACGCAGAGGATTACCGTCGCCGCCCATACACATATGTCTGTCTGAAATTATTTGCCTCAATCTATTTTGCAATGTCTAAGCAGCGAAACAGCTGCGCTCAAATTTCGCGTTAGGGGTCGTAATCGTCAGTCAAACTTTCTTTTTTTGTGGGCTTAGCGAAGCGAGAGGGATAGGAGAGCACATACTCTGATGCGCCAGGTTTCTTGTGTAGAAATATCACCAAAACTGAACGGCTTCCTCCAACCGTGCTCTCCTTACTGAGGGGTTGCCGTGGAGTAGAACTTTTGCAGCAGTCTACTCAAGAACCGATGCTGATGCAGTCCCCATTTTTGTTCTCTTTGCGGTCCATACTTCTTCATATTGAATACATGCCCTTGGCCCCTCTGCTCACGTGTCCTGTCTTTGTCTTCTCTAGGAAAATCAACGACAGTTACATCCAAGAGCACGGTATCCGCATGCTGCCTGAGTACGCCGACCCGTATCACAACAGGTAAGTAAGCTTTTATTATTTTTACTTTCTCTCTCACAGACTTGCTTACATCCATGCTTATGGTGTCTCTTTGAGCCGCGCTGTTCGCAATGCACTTTAAGGGTTCTTTTTCCTTTTTTTTACAAAGTGGCTCCTAGATAAGAAAAGAAAACAAGAAACCTAGAACGCCAGGCTCCGGTGCGAGCACCTCATTTACATCGTTGACCATTTCTTTATGCTTAAAAGGATGCAGCAGAGACGCCGGAGCGCTGTTTCAATGGAGTCGTTGACCTCAATTAAAGCGAAGAAGGGCGGAAACAAATAACCAGCCGCTCTGATTTCACCCTGAAACAGCTACGCTATTAAAGCGGGGAATAGCGTGCGTTTCGTATTCATTTATACTGCCGCAGAATGAGCGAACGGTGATCCGTAGTTTTAGGTGCTCGGTGCCGACCTCCAATCGGCTGCATTCAAATAAGGTATCAACGTACTTTCATTGTGTACCGTAAAGACCGGGATCATTAAGAAAATCCCCGCGTTCTGTACCAGCATAAACTCCCCCAGGGGGGTCACATTCCTTCCTTGCGATTTTGGGCGAATGAGTTATTTAACCGACGTCGACAGTATTTCTCAGCCTGGGTGGCGTGCACTTGGTGCATATTCATGAAATTGTCCGAAGATGGCAAGGTGATTGCTTCACTTGCAAAAGGACATCGTTTCTCCGCACAATGACGCTTCAACTCGGCGAGCTGCACGGGATCGATGAAAAAGTGCGTATATATATATATATATATGTATATATATGATTTGGAAATGAGGGGCTCGTTAGGAAATACAGAAAGAATATATATATATATTCTTTCTGTAGTAATAGTAATATATATATATATATATATATATATATATATATATATATATATATATATATATATATATATATATATATATATATATATAGTAAGGAAATGAGGGGCTCGTTGAGGAAATACAGACAGATAGGTCAGCAGTCTACAACGCCAAAGGAGGCATAGGGGTGTGGTTAGGCTCTTTTCTTTTTCACTACGGTTAATGAAGTAAACCCTTTTTTTTTAATTATACAGAAGAAAGAAAGAAAGAAAAACACGCGCCCAGAGTGGGGACCGAACCCACGCCTTTCGATTACATGTCGAATGCCTTGGCGCGTGTTTTTCTTTCTTTCTTTCTTCTGTATAATTTAAAAAAAAAGTGTTTACTTCATTAACCGTAGTGAAAAAGAAAAGAGCCTAACCACACCCCTATGCCTCCTTTGGCGTTGTAGACTGCTGACCTATCTTTCTGTATATATATATATATATATATATATATATATATATATATATATATATATATATGTACAGAAAGAAATGCTGGCAGTCTACTACGCCAAAGCAGGCATAGGGGAATGGTTTGACTCTTTTTTTACCGTTAGTGACGTTACATTATTTTTTTTATTAATTACATGCGAAAGAAAGAAAGAAAAACACGCGCCCAGAGTGGGGACCGAACCCACGCCTTTCGATCGAAAGGCGTGGGTTCGGTTCCCACTCTGGGCGCGTGTTTTTCTTTCTTTCTTTCGCATGTAATTAATAAAAAAAAAATAATGTAACGTCACTAACGGTAAAAAAAGAGTCAAACCGAAAAAATGCCCGCCGGGTGGGATCCGAACCCACGACCGAACCCATGAAGGTCCCCTTCACCCCGAGTAGTCCGAGTGGCGCTGGCTACCACCCCCAAGTGCAGGAAACAAAAATACCTTAACATAAATACCCAAGAAAGGGGTGGGGAAATAGCCCCGCCGGTAGCGTAGTGGTTATCGCACCAGACCGGTATTCTGGAGGTCGTGGGTTCGGATCCCACCCGGCGGGCATTTTTTCACCAATTTCTTTCTGACTCAAAAAATTCTTCATCTGTTTCTATGACCTAACGCATTCCCCCCTTTGCTTTCCGAGGTTTTCTTGACTGCCAAACCTTATTCTGTCTTAATTCACTGAGCCCCTCATTTCTCATTTCTGATTCGCTATATATATATATATATATATATATATATATATATATATATATATATATATATATATATATATATATATATATATATATATTTACCGTATATTATTGATCTTCCAAATTGTCTTCAGTTTAGTGATAACGTATTATCTGCTGATGATACTATTATATTTGCTCACAAAAAATCTTTAACTGCAGTATTATTCTTGCTCAATTCAGATTTAGATAATCTGGTATCGTGGTGCAAACTTAATGAACTCTACAGGGTGGTCAAAGTTAAATCGACAGGTTTTTTTAAAAATCAGGAGCTTCGATCTACGTGAAGCCTGCCTCTAAGTGAGGTTATGCGCCCAAGGGGACACAGGTGAGGCGGTAATTGTTGACGTCGGTAGCCTGATTATTAAAATTGAATGATTAGCTATTTAATGGCAGCAGTAAGCAGGCATGTTACTTAAAAATGTTTGCTGACATATATATATATATATATATATAAATATATATATATATATATATATATATATATATATATATATATATATATATATATATATATATATATATATATATATCAGTGTGTTGAAACAAAAAATATACCGGTTAGGTTACCGTTCTGGTACAGGCGAAATCATTTGGTTCCGGTTCAGTTCCGGTTCGACAAAGTCCCGTATCGAACCGGTTCGCGAACCCGTTCGGGAGCTTGAACCGATTCGCGAACCGGTTCGATGAGTTGAATTATCGCTGAAATTAAAAAAAAAACATTTAGTAGTTTAAAATAACAGCTAAATAAAAATACAAACAAAAATTTATAATGCTGCTGTTCCCCAAGGGCAGTGGAGCAATTGCAAAGCAAATTTTAAACAATTACGAGATATCAGAAAAACCGATGAAGTGGCGACGATTTACCACCTACTTTCTCGCCAAAGTTTATGTTGTCCTAGCGACTATTCATAAAGCCAGCGCCAACAGATATGACGGTTGGATATATTTTCTGCCCTTTCCTTTTTTGTTGAAATCGCAATCGTCGCTATGGAATCGCCCATCACGCTAACCTTGAAGCCTTAAATTTAGGTCTGCGTAGTGGCGCGTTCAAATACCTGCGCTGAATACCAATGACGCACATTTTTTTATATTTGTAACAAATCAGAAAAAACAACAGGCACATAAATATTACCAATGAATTAGATTATTTGGTCACCCTAAATAATTTGTTAGCTGCCACCTTGTCGAATGTATTAGCCACACTTTTGTTAAAAGTAAGCGTTAGTTAACGCTCAGTCACTGCATTATTGCCTGACCACTGCAATTCCTTTTGAGATAGCTATACCGGATGTGTGCATTACAATCAATATGTCATCGTACCGCCTTACCCCCGGCCATCGTTCCGTGTGCTACATTGCGGAATCTTATAACAGATTATGCTGTTACAAAATGAAAGGGAAATTTGACGCGCGGAACATGAGATGGGACTTTTTTGGTAGACGCTCTTTAATTCGTCCACAGCAGTACTCCACTCCGGAACGAGTAGCAGTAGAAGTAATGTAGCGAGTTGGGCAGTCAGTACAAGTGCACATTCGAAAAAGAGCAGATCTGAAAGTGACAAAACTGCAGAACAAGCAGAAAAGATGATCGCTAGGCGAATGGGACAGTGTGAGATACAGGCCAGCCTTTCTGCGCGTGTCATCTGATTTATTACTGTTTCTGCTTCCAAGACAAGGTCGAGCGCTGCAGTTTCTTTCCAAGGGATTAAGTGCGCACCTTAAGAGTTTTCTGCGGCGCTGCCGAAGGCCAGCGCCGCAGCAGTCCTGGATCGGCTGCACACACCGGCTTTGTAGGAACATTTAGCTTCAATATATTCCTCGATACGCCAAACTGCAGGCAGCCATGAAACATTTGCACGAAGGAATGGAGTTCCACTTCCAGCTTGACTTCGGGCTTGGCGCATTGGGCGCCGTGTGCTAATTGTAATAACTGAGTAAAGGCGTAAATCACACACATAGCATCGCTCGTAAAGGCCGCCTCTGCTTTCAAGATTTACCGCTCTGGAAAAAAGTCCTTGTGGCTATCTACGCCTTGCAAGCCGCACCGCAGCAGAACGACAGAAAGCCATGCACAACTACGCTGCGCTGATCTAAACCGGCATTCCACTGAAGAGCGCTTCGCCACGGGCGGTGCTGTTCGCTGAAGCGACGGTGGTGCCATACAACAGCCTTAAAGGGACCCTGCAACACTTACCATCGACTACCCGGAATGTATTGTGGGGTAAAGTGTATTGTCCCAGCAATCTGCTCCCGCAAGAATTGTGAAAATCTGTTCACTATGACCGAAACTACGCGCGATGAAATATCGCGCATAAATGTTCCCTCTCAACTCAAACGCGGACAACGCGACGAAAGCTGCGCCACGGCCGCTGGATGAGAGCGCACGCCAGCGGCCGTGGCTGCGTGCTCTCTCCCGGAGCGGGGGGCGGTGCGCGGCGTTCTGTTCGGCGGCCTTCGATATGTCACAGGCCGGGGAGTTTCGTCCTTTTCCCCGCAACGTGGCCGAGTCTATTTCTGGTCTGGTGCCACAAAAAACAGGCATGGTGGCCTGCTTGCAAGCAAGCGCTCAAGCTGGGGCGTTTTTGGAGCAATAAACGTTTGTTGTCGAGTGGGCTTGTTGAAAGTGGAATATTTAGTTCGTCACTCAAACTCCGCGCGCACTCAAAACAAAAGAAACACCAAAAGCATGCGGACAAGTTCAGACATAGAAAAGGTTCATACACAGCGCCGACGACGGCTGATCGTCACAGGAAATGCCAGAATTTAGCCGCGAAGTTGACCAGCGACAGCCAATAGGACAGTCAGGACAGCCATGGCCCGATTGACGTCGCAGAGGCCATGCCAGGGGTGCATAATGAGGAGAATTGAAGAGAGAGCGGTTGGTTTTTCCGGGTCTTTCACAGCGATTTGCGCGCTTACCGCTTCACGTGCACGTGTAATATTTGGCTAGGGTGTTCCTGGAGGTCTAATCTAAACGTCGCGCAGGTTTACTTGCACTGCACGAAGAGTGTTGCAGGGTCCCTTTAAAGTCCCTATAGTTCGCGTTACCTGTGTAAATGAGAGGAATGTGGTACAGTGAAACGCCAGGCGTACGGGAATTCCTGTTGCAACCTTGTACAGCACGTCATTTCCGTAGGTACCGAGGAAAGCGTGCCCGCTGGGAACGGTACTAAACGTGTTCACCCACGATACAACGCACCTCGCAACTCCACACACAGGAAAATATAAGTGATCACCAAATTAACAAGAAAAAACGAATGCAAATGCGCACCACCAAAACATGTGAGGGGTGTTTCCTAGCAGACGAACTTTAGGCGCGCCTTTCCGAACACTGCAAGGACTGCATCACAGAGCAATGACATGTGGCATTCTTCAGAGGGCGCTACAAAAAAGGTTTTTGAGAATAAACAACATCTTCATAAATTCTTTGCACACTGTGCCAAAATAAATGTGATTCAGCAACAAATATCGTTCGTAAAATAAAAATATTTTTATTGTTGTATAAAACTGTGAGTATTGCTATTTGTGTGTGTCCCCTACTCACCTAGTCGCGTTTCAATCGCCACTCCCATAAAGAGTATAATAATAATATATACTAGAGGGAAATCTCGCGCCACTGTCTAGGAGAGCTGCGCTTTCAGTGAGCGTTAATTCCGTCATGTACCCAGCAGGGACGTTCCACTTGTCCTTGGCATGGCTCAACAACAGTCTGAAAACTTGGCTTTGGCTTCCAGAAAGCAACAATGGTACTGCAGAAGATTAATCGAATTTGTTTTGTTATTGTAGGAAGCAGGCGTGAAGCGGATGCGGCTTCCCACATTTATTTAGGTCGCGTAGGCCCGGCCAGAACGAGCGGTCGCCCAGCTGCTGAGTCGCGTTCCAACTGTGTCGCGTGGAACTGCTCACTTGCCAGTCCAGTCCACTGATGATGATCGTGTTGCTCACTGCAGGGCTCCCCCCTTAGCGCGTAGCGCGTTAAGATGAAAAAAAATTTCACCATCTTCCCGTAGGGGAACCCTGAGTAGTATGCAAAGCAGCCATGGGGTCGACTCAAGTTCCCATTAGTTTTCAGTTCGATCGCGGCATTGCGGGAGGAGAATGAGGGGAGCGGAGCGCGCGCGCGCGTCATTTATACCGCGGAGCTACAGTGGCGCCCCCAGCGGAGTATGCTGCGGCTACCGTCGCGTGTCTAACCCTAAGCTGCTTCGCATTATCGAGCGCGGAGCCGCAGGTGTTGCCATTCGTTGCGCAATCCCGGAGAGGAGAGGAGGAATGCCGGAGAGGGGAGGAGTGTCGGAGATGAGAGGTGGAATGCCTTGCATACTACGTAGGGTTCCCCTACGGGAAGATGACGACGGTGGTTGAACGCGAAGCTATCTCGTGATGGATTCTTTGGTTGGCCAATCCCTAGGGGCATCCTGCCACAATCATCATCAGCGGCAAGGGAGGGAGGGACACAGCCCCAAGCATGAGATGCTTCGCATCTAAAATTGATGACGACACTAGTGGCGACACTATTGGCAAGGGACGAGGGCGGTGGTGCAGAGGGTACAGAGTGCGGCTGTGAAACGTGCACGGTGCGTGCGTGTACCCGTTCTGATGCAGACCGAAACAGGTCGTTCAGGAGGCCGTAGTGCGCGAGCACGGCAGCCCGAAGGTCGTCGTAGGGGCAGAATGGCTCTGGTCTGTGCTAGTTGGTACATCTTCGGTGGGAATCAGCTTGAATAAAACGAACACAAAAGGAAGAGGGAGATACACGACACACCGAAGACCGTCGTCGTAGGGGGTTTCGCTGGGCGGTGGTTGGGCGATGGTGCAGCGGAGCTCGAGCGGAAGCGTTTCCAAAAGTATGGAGTGCTATAAAAGAGCAGGAAGCGATAAAAGAGCAGGAAGGCCGAGAGGCGAGTACTGTCACGGCCGCTGATCGAGGGGCCGTGAGACAGCCTTCCACAGAGCTGCCTTCGCAACGATGCCGACGTTGCCAGAGCAGTGTTGCGGAGTTACCACTCCGGAATTGGAATGACTCCGGATTCATTCCATTTTTTCGAGATGCCAGAATATAAATGAGGACAACGCTCGGAGGAATGGAAATGGAATGCTAATTTTTAGACGACGGCGTCACCATTGCTGGCGCCTTCCGCCTACTTAATTAGCCTGTGGCGATGACTGCTTCGGTATATCTAAAAGGGACACCGGCGACGAAAACGGAAACGCATACCCGGCATCTCGGGTTAACCGAATCCGCTGCGGAAGCTCGTGTGAAAGTGAACTTCGAGCCCTGCAAGCGCGCGATGCGCGCATTCTTCTACAAGAGACGACTGTGTACAGACCCCCCAAGGGGCAGTTGCTGTAAGTCACTTCTAGTGGAAGCACTAAACCCATCCTTATCCACAAGTCTAAGGTTGCATTTTAGAAGCTTCTTCGTGCTGCAAATTCTTTTCAGGACTTTTTTTAGCCCCCACTCAACCTTTTTCCATCCTTGATTGCACTTTTGACTGTACAAAAAATGCGTTTCATTGCTCACGGTGGCCCGCACGTATGCAAATAAAACAGGTCGGAAAAGGAACAGGGGTTTTGCAAGACGTGTGGAAGCTATAGACCAGAACAAAATATGTTTAAAGTGAGGGGTTTCTAAAGCACCAGTTCTTTCATATTGTTTTTTTATTCTTCTGGCTGCCTGCGGCATTTCAGTACAACGCATTCAGAGCCTTGATCTCTAACCTGAAGCACATACACCATAAAACTGATTCGTTGCGTCAGATTCACTGATTGTTCATTTTCTCCCGTTTTCTGCCTGCCCACATTGTGCAACCACCCATATTATTATTCAGCTGGGGTAACTGAAAAAAAAATTTACACCATCTTCCCGCGAGGGGAACCATGGGGTAGATGCAACGAATAGGGGGTTGCCGTTGCGTTTCCGTTATGTTAGCGATGTCAGCATGTGGATTGCTGTTGTTGTGTATCCTATTTACGCAGCATGTTAACCCCCGATGCGTCGCATCTACCGCATGGTGCCCCTCTCGGGAAGATGGTGTAAATTTTTAACCGAGCGCAAGCTGCGCGCTAACGCACAGCTGGCACGGTGACAGGAGCGAGCGCAGCCGAGCGCAAGCTGCGCGCTGACCACGCTGACGCACAGATGGCGCTGCGGTGAGAGCGGCGGAGCGCGCAGCTGCCGCGGCGAGGAGAATGGGGAGGGATGCGGACTACGCCGCGACAACGACGCAGGACAAGGCGAGTTAAAAAGATGCGTTGCATCTAAAAAACCGTAAATTCACCGGACCTACACTATCGGCCTGTGAGGAAATACTTGGATACCTTGTGAGCAAATTTAGCTTCACATATGATTTCAAAACGATTCACTCTTGCTTTCCAGGCTGCAGTAGCGATTGCTGATGCAACACAGAGTTCTGGGTCAGTAGGGCTAAGCCCGTCCATGCCGCGAACCGCTGTCTGCCCACGACAAAATGCCTTTAACATATGAACACGCGTTTTTGCCCCTTCGGCCGGAACCGTCACATCTGGCCGGTGGCGCCGTTAGATCCGCTCTTCGTGTTTTGGCCGGCTTTTTGAGACATATATATTTCTCTGTACAACTGTCCGTGGCGCCTGTGGCAGACGGACGTCTCAGTGACAGGCGCGTGTGCCCAGGCCAGCAGATGGAGAATAGCATCGAGAACGGGGGGTGGGGAAGACGAACCCCGGCATCCGAAGCCTGCGGCGTTTTTCACCGGAAGCTGATACTGCGAAATCTTGGAGCTAACAATACAAAGCATTCGCGCATGAAACATGAAACAATTGGTCTGCTTGGGTTCTCCTCCCACCCTCCGTACCCGGCGCGCAATGAACAGCTTGTAAGCCGATTTCGTACGCATTCCCCGGAACTACAGCGCCAACCTGTCGCCCCTCTGTCCGTCTGTTGCACCGGGGCTCGGGGCTCCAGCAAATCAAAACCAAGGCAGCAAAAATAAAATTGTGGGTGAGGGCCCTGCGTGCCCGGCACCCGCCATAAATGTAAGAGGCGAGCTTCGGATGTGTTACCGAGCTTTCTACCTCCACGCTCTGCTACATTAGTAGGCAGCTGGGATATACGATTACATTAGATAGTACATACGATAATTCAGAAGACACAGCTGCAAAAGTGCGTTTGTTTCCAACAGTTCCTGCTCCAAAGGGTCCTTGTTTGCGAATGTTTTGACAGCTCTCAGCAGTGCGGCACTGTGCTTTGCTTCGATCCGAATGTGCGGACATCCCCTCCAGTTGTGCCAAACTTGTTCGTGGTTTGGTTGCTGTGTTTCTGTTCACGTGGCCTTTGCTCCTGGGTACAGACGTACCTGATTACTGAAGCCATAGTCGTCAGCTTGAAAGTCCGAGCATCGCCGCTATTAAGGTAGGAAGGCCTCATTTAAAACTATTGATCAGGTCTTCATGCATATAGGTGCTCGTTCGTCAAAACAACCTGCCTGACCACACTTTTGCCAGGGTTCCCGTCATGATATGGTTCTGTCACTTTAGAAGAGGCAGTCAGTCATAAATAATGTCCTTTATTCAACGGGTTGGGCTGAGGTAGTGCCAGGGAAACAAACAAGCGAACTGGGGGACAACATGTAAGCGGTGGCCACTTTACTACGATGAATGCCAGACTGTTAACAGTGTTCCGTGACGCTGCCCTCCTGTCTCACGTGGTGGTACAGTATCACTAGTGCTCAAAGATGTAAATTCACGTGAAATCATTCACGTAAGCATTTCCAGTGCGTGTACATGTGAGCAAGCTCCTAGTGACATGCCGTTGGGTTAGCCGCAGCATACTAATGGCGCTGATGCGACGATACGCATATATCTTCTTGTTATGTATCTTCTTGCTCGCACTTGATAGGCGTGGCTGGAAATCTTTGGGAGTGGCTTTCGTCCTGCAGTGGAAACACAAACAGGCTTATGATGATGATGGTGATGATGACACACACACACACACACGCACACACACACACACACCTATATATATATATATATATATATATATATATATATATATATATATATATATATATATATATATATATATATATATATATATATATATATATATATATATATATAATCCAGGTTGGCAGTCAAGAAAACCTATGCAAAGGGGGGGAATGCGGTAGGTCATAGAAACAGATGAAGAAATTTTTTGAGTCAGAAAGAAAGCGGTGAAAAATGCCCGTCGGGTGGGATCCGAACCCACGACCTCCAGAATACCGGTCTGGTGCGATGACCACTACGCTACCGGCGGGGCTGTTTCCCCACCACTTTCTCGGGTATTTATGTTAAGGTATGTTTTGTTTCCTGCAATTAGGGGTGGTAGCCAGCGCCACTCGGACTACTCGGGGTGAAGAGGTCCTTCTTTTTAATCCCCGGGCCGTGACTCGAGGGTCTACCACATGTCGAGAGTGGTCGACCAGCGTTGAACCCTCTTAAGCTACCTTTGGCACCAAGACTGCCAGAACAGAGGCCCTCGCTATGCATGTAGCGAATCAGAAATGGGAAATGAGGGGCTCGGTGAATTAAGACAGAATAAGGATTGGCAGTCAAGATAACCTCGGAAAGCAAAGGGGAGAATGCGGTAGGTCATAGAAACAGATGAATTTTTTTGAGTCAGAAAGAAAGTGGTGAAAAAATGCCTGCCGGGTGGGATCCGAACCCACGACCTCCAGAATACCTGTCTGGTGCTACCAAATACAGCACAGGTAGCTACCAAAGGTAGCTTCCAAAGGTAAGGTACCAAAGGTAGCTTAAGAGGGTTCAACGCTGGTCGACCACTCTCGATATGTAGATACTCGAGTCACGGCCCGGGGATTAAAAAGAAGGTCCCCTTCACCCCGAGTAGTCCGAGTGGTGCTGGCTACGACCCCCAAGTGCAGGAAACAAAACATACTTTAACATAAATACCCGAGAAAGTGATGGGGAAAGAGCCCCGCCGGTAGCGTACTGGTCATCTTACCAGACCGGTATTCTGGAGGTCGTGGGTTCGGATCCCACCCGGCGGGCATTTTTTCACCGCCGTCTTTCTGACTCAAAAAATTCATCATCTGTTTCTATGACCTACCGCATTCTCCCCTCTGCTTTCCGAGGTTTTCTTGACTGCCAACCCTTATTCTGTCTTAATTCACCGAGCCCCTCATTTCCCATATATATATATATATATATACAGAAAGATAGGCCGGCAGTCTACAATGCCAAAGGAGGCATAGAGGTGTGGTTAGGCTCTTTTTTTTTGCTACGGTTAATGAAGTTAACATTTTTTTAAATATACGGAAGAAAGAAAGAAAGAAAAACACGGGCCCAGAGTGGGGACCGAACCCACGCCTTTCGATTAGATCTCGAATGCCTTACCAATTCGGCCTTACCAAAAAAGAGCCTAGCCACACCTCTATGCCTCCTTTGGCATTGTAGACTCCCAATTGGTAAGGCATTCGAGATCTAATCGAAAGGCGTGGGTTCGGTCCCCACTCTGGGCGCGTGTTCTTCTTTCTTTCTTTCTTCCGTATATTTAAAAAAAAATGTTAACTTCATTAACCGTAGCAAAAAAAAAGAGCCTAACCACACCTCTATGCCTCCTTTGGCATTGTAGACAGCCGGCCTATCTTTCTGTATTTCCTCAACGAGCCCCTCATTTCCTTACTATATATATATATATATTTATATAAGGTGTTAGTAGAGACAGAGACAAACGAGAAAGACGTAGGAAATAGAAATAAGTTTACTGACGTTTCAGGGAGAGGAACGTCAGTAAACTTATTTCTATTTTCTACGTCTTTCTCGTTTGTCTCTGTCTCTACTATCCTTATTTTTTTTTGTTTTTCGCGCTCTGTGTGAGTGTTTATCTTTTATATATATATATATATATATATATATATATATATATATATATATATATATATATATATATATATATATATATATATATATATATATATATATACAGGAAGATAGGTCGGCAGTCTTCAACGCTTAAGGAGGCATAGGGGAATGATTAGGCTATTTTTACGATGGTTAGGAAGGTTAAAATTTTTTCAAGTTACGTAACAAGGATAGAAAGAAAGAAAAACACGCGCCCAAAAACACTCTGGGCGCGTGTTTTTCTTTCTTTCTTTCCTTGTTACGTAACTGTAACAAATGTTAACCTCACTAACCATCGTAAAAAATAGCCTAATCATTCTGCTATGCCTCCTTAGGCGTTGAAGACTGCCGACCTATATTCCTGTATTTTCCTCAACGAGCCCCTCATTTCCTAACTATATATATATATATATATATATATATATATAGCAAAAAAAAGACACACGTAGAAAAAAAGAAAAGGTTGAACGTTTCGGCCGAGGGACCGAAGGCCGGTCCCTCGGCCGAAACGTTAAACCTTTTCTTTTTTTCGACGTGTGTCTTTCTTTTTTGCTACGTCTTGCCGGTGTCCAAGAAATAATTTCCTGCAATATATATATATATATATATATATATATATATATATATATATATATATATATATATATATATATATATATATATATATATATATATATATATATATATATATTGCTTTTTTCTCCGAACTCGGGTTTGTTGCCTAACTGCTTCGGCTCCTGTGGCTGGAGGTTTAGCACAAAACGTGCCACGCCTATGTTGTAGACCTCTCCATGTCGGCCTTCAGTGACCAGCTGCGCGCGTCACTGGTATTTCCCAAACGCACTTAAGTTCGGGTGGGTACTGTGCAGATACACGGTAGTGTAGACGTTCCAAAAAGGGGCACTATAATTCGCTTAGGGACCCGAGCCACAGCAGTGTCAGTCGACAAGCTCTGTGCACTAAGCACGCATGCAAACATGCTGAGCGCCCGTGTCGACTGTAAAAAAACACTCGCAGTCTTCCTCGCGGAGAGGGAGGCGTGTGCATGCTATGATCCAGTTACCGAGTTACCTTAACCGAGCGTGCCGGAAGTCGTGCGAAGTGATGCGCCGTGGTCGCCTAGAGATGAAACAATATTCTTTGCAGGCGGCCTACTTTCACGGAAGGAACGGACGCGTAAACGCCTGAATGCCCAGTGATCGCCGTCGCCGCAGGGCTAAACCTCAAAGATGACGAGTAAGAACTTGGAGAAACGCAGTGAAGTCCTAAAAAAAGACTTTGGTGGCTTGAGCGAGCGACCATTGACGGGTGCCGCTCTAGACGGGACGCAGACGGGGGTTTACACAGAACGAAATAAGAGGGCAGAATCACTCCGGAAAGCTGGAGCAGGCAGCAAACGACTAGATTGAAGTTGTTTGCATCAGTACACGGGTATTCATGTATCATACAATCGCTCATATTCAAGGAAGAAATCCCTTACTCAGGCGTTGAGAATCGCTGCTCATAAAACGGCCCTTCCCGATTCCAGATCTCCCTTTTTTACGCCCCTCGATCCCCCCCCCCCCCCCCCTCCCCGTTTTATTATTTTTTTAACCCGCCACGGTGGCTCAGTGGCTAGGCGTTATGATGCTGAACCCATGGACGCGGATTCGACACCGGTAGCGGTGGCTGCTTGTCTTATGGCGGCGAAAAGCTAAGATGCCCGCGTGTCGAGAGTTGGGCGCACGTGAAAGGGGCCATGAAGAGAAAATACAACTTTGTTCACTTTACAGAATTAGCCTTTGGTAATTCACTTAGCTCCATTTCAGCCTCGGGAGACGCTTTTTAAATAAAAAGAATTCTAGAAATATTAACGTATTTTCAAATTTTGCGCTGCAGTGACGTAATGTGGCACAGTTATCGGCGTCTTAACTACTCGTTAGCATTGAAGTGATACGATTAAACGCAACTGGAGGCCCCACTACAATCGCCCTATCATGTTTCTTGTTCGTGGATTAGGTCGGCGGAGGCCAATCCCACAAACAATATTCTGTGACGCTACAGAGAAGACGCGTGAAAGTGTTTGGGTGTTTGGGGAGTAGCCACTGCTTCATCTGTTTTCTTTATTATCTCGATTCCTTGAAGTTTGCGATAAAATTGCTATCATTGTTATCGGGACAATGCATGCGATGTCCAGATAACAATGGTAACAAAACGCAAAACAAAATGCAAATTCGGTTCACCAAAAGGACTGCAGTATTTTTAGTGAACCAGATTTGCATTTTGCCTTAATGGCCTTTCACCTGATGGTCGAAATTAATCCTCAACCCTTCATTTCGTGTAACTTCGGCTTGTTAAACATAAAAAATCGAAAAAAAAATTATATCATTTTTTTACCTCGTTAGCGGTATACAGGTCACACCCCAAGATTTTTCTCTAGTAGAGCGCGGAGCAGAGAATACACGCAGAAGCATGTTGGCGGACGGTTTCGCGGGATATCTCCGTTTCGTACCAACCAAAAACTAAAAAGATGTTGCAAATACCACATAGATAATACTTTCATTGTTACAAAGCCTACGCAATGATAACGCGGCCCAACCACCTGCACAGTGTGCACGCACTGGTCCCAGGGGTTTACTCAATTTGTTGTTATTGTTTTTTAGTTTATTTAATAGCCTCAAGGCTTAGTAGACATTAGAGAGTCCGATCTATATCCAGGAAACTAGGTTAGCCTCCCGGATATAGTCCAGCAAGGAACGGTAGGGCCACCGATGGTAATGCGTGTCTTGCCACAAATTTAGGCCTACTGCCATCACACATTTCCTTCGAATGTCCTTAGTTCCAGGGCATGTCCATATTAGGTGGGGAAGGTCTGCCGGAACCGTTTCATCGGAGCAGGTTGGACATTTCACATGCTCTCGGTAGTCCCCTTTCCATCCACTCGTGCGGGCAGGAGTAAGAGCCACGCCTAGTTGGATCCTTCGTAGTACAACCTCCTCCATCCTGGTTAGGTTGAGGGGGAGGGAGAGCACGCGTTCGGCGTCGAAGATCCTCCTTTGCAGCCATTCGTGTGGCCCATGGGTCACTTGGGAGATGGGCGGGGGATGAGGGGGCCGGGCAGTTGTGTAACAGGAAGTCAGCCCGTTCATGTCCTACAATACTGGTGTGACCAGGAATCCATGACACAATCACCTTTGGTGGCATTTTGCTGTGGAGCTGGGGGATACGCTGGCAGATGATGGGGGTCTGCGCAACCTGTTTCAGATAATAGATCACTTGCATAGAGTCGGTACGAAGATTGATGGAATTATCAGGGCTTCATTGGAGGCGGCTGCACACAGCAAGGCGTCGTGTTTAGCCTGCAATTCCATCAGGATTGGGGTGCATGTGGCAGAGGCGTAGGGAATACGGCCTTCGATGCTGGGATGAGTGGGGCTGGTCCACGCTGTGACTCCATGTGTTCCTGTGCATGAAGCGTTGGTGTCGAGGAGGCATTGATCGTCTGGTCCCGGGTTATTTGGGAGGGCAGAGAGCTGTACTTTACCCTCCTTGGTCCGCCTTTTCTGCAGATGACCTGTCTTGTTGGAGATAATCGTATAACCCCAGGGTGGAAGCTCATCCGGACTTTCCGGAGGAGCCAAGGTTCCCGGGTAAAGTGGTCGCGATTGCATGGCCGTTCTGCAGACATGCATACTTTGACAGTTGCACAGCTCGGCGTTGATTTATGAGATTGTCAATTGTGTTGAGCTGAACATGTTCCTGGAGAACCGGGATCGGGGGGACGCGAGGAAGACCGGTGATGGCTCGCATGGCTTCCATATTAATAGCTTCCAGTTTAGCATGTTGGGAAACGGTTAGTTGTTGAAACTGGGCTTCACAAACCAATCATGGTTGGAGCACAGCGCACGCCAGCCTCCGAGCGACCTCAGTTCTTGCACCACCCGCTTTCGGTGCAATGCGGCGGATTAGGCGAACGGTATTTGCCGTCGTTTGCCTCACTGCTTTCAGCCATGCTGTAGCGGTACCGGCCTGGTGAATATGCAGGCCCAGAATACGGAGCTCTGTTGCTTCAGCAAGTTGATGAGTGCCTACGCGTATAGATGGAAGATGCACGCCGAGCTTCTTGCGGCCAGCTTTGTTAGCGACTGTCATGTACTTCGTCTTCTCGGCGGAGACAGTAAGACCAACCTTCGCTGCAAATGCCTGGATCGCTTCAAGAACCTTCTACAGCGCTGTATACTGTATCTGTACGTTTTTGTGTGTCGACCATACTGTGACATCATCCTCGTAGATGAGGAAGCGTGTGTGCTGCACAGTGTCGAGCTGCCACGCTAAGTGAATAAATACAATGTTCAAAAGTATGGGTGTTAGCACAGCTCCCTGGGGGACACCACGCACCGAGTGAAACAGTCCTACAGGCTTCCCTTCCACACGGACAGCGAATGTACAGTTTTTTGCAGACTCGTTCTGTAGCCCTCGCTATTTGTATACTCCAGCTCTTGCCCCTCCTGAGTGGCACTTTCAGAAACGAGACGCGTTTTGCGTGACAGGTGGGTCAAATTTACCCCGCAGCTTCCGCGCTGACTGTTTTTTTTTTAATTTATTTCTTGTTCTTTAAGGATCTCGTACATCGACTGATATAACTTCAAGTCAATGAGGTCGCGACAGTTTAATTGCCGGAACGAAGAGAGGGGAAAATAAAACACTGTGAGAAGAAGGCCCTTATGATTTTTACGACGCCAACGCATCATGAAGTACGGACAAATTTTCGCCCGGAGCCAAGCCTGGACAACATATTTCAATTTGGAAATGCGCCATGCAGCAAGCGAAATCGGCTTACTTCCACGGGGGCTCTTTTTTTCCCAAGGAGGAGGAAAGTTAGCGCGTGCTTAAGTTTTGCCCCTTTAATAGTCAAGGGGGGCGAGTGCCCCGCCAGAAAGAGTTGTCACCATTTTTTGTGTCATGCTTGTGGCAACCACTGCGTGCGCTTTTCCGAGCTCTAGTTTAAACGCACTTCTTCCCAGTGTAAACAGTTATCACATTACTCATCATTAAGCGTTCTCGCAATACGTAAACGCGCATACCCAGCCCGCCGCGACAGCGCACAGGTTGTCCCCTATGCCCTACATACACCCTTACCGTCGTTGCCGACTTGTCCCCGGTGGGACATTAACATGGCTCGCACGTGTTCCTATAATGGGCTAACGAGGCGCGGCCTTTTTTGTTGGCCGTTCCGCCCAAAAAAACACCGCAGTGGTACGTGTTAAACTGAACGCGCGCGTCTCGTTCGTGCGCATGCAGTTAAAGCGTAACGACGCCGAAATCAGTAACTGCAGCCAGCACCCTGGGCTTCTTTCGCCGCACACTGGGTTTTTCGTGTATTTTTTTGCCCACGCACGTCGACCACCCGGGAAAATAAGCGAGGCAATGCTTGTGCCCTGAACGACATATTTATGGAAGCGCTCGACAACCTGCGGCGCTCGCGTTTTCGAATTATTTGTGGTCTGAGACACAAAAAGTTACTCGGAACCTTTCACCTCTGTCGGGCGCGTGTGATGGCTTTTGAAGAGTTCGAATTTTCGTGTCTCCGTGCAGATGATCTAGGTATTCCGTTGATGCATGCGAGCCGGCAAAATCTGACTTGTCGAATTTTCTCTCATGTGTGTTTTCCGCTCCCATACCCATGGTTTTGCTTTAGTCTTGACTTTTTAAGCGAAAGCTTCCTTAGTAAGACCGATAGCATTCTGTCAAAAAAATTGGCGCAGCTTGCACTAGTGGCGCAAGGCGGAGAAACAGCAGAAGTGGCGGCCCCGGTCCCTATGTCGGAGGCCCGGCTGTTGCACCTCACTTTGATTGCCGAACTTGCCGCTGGCAGGCCCGGATCGTTTTGTTCGCAAGCTTGCTTGCACCGGCGTTCTTTGGGACGTATAGCCTGATTATGGGGAACATGAACTAATTCGCGACGTTTTGGTAAGTTGTTTAAACACGCTCTGATGAAGCCATCCCAACGCTGCACCCAACTTGTGCGTGATCTACGCGCATTGCACACACTTGGGCTACGAGGCGGGCACTGCATCTCGCTTCAATGGCTCCCGGTTATTCCGGCATCCAGGGGAACGTCGTCTCTGACGCAGCAGCGAAAGAGGCGCACAATCTGCCTGTGTCTATTGGAATCCCGTATTCCAGACAAGACGGAAATACGGCCGTGAATGCCCTTGGATGGAAACTGCAGTTGCCAGCTTGGCAGGACCCACTTAGGATACCCTTGCCTCTGCACGTGATCGACCCTCAGTGCAATTTCCAGTTTCCGTGAGGCCTACAAAGGCAAACAGAAGATGTCCTTCACCGACTACGCCTGAACGTTGTCTTCACTGGTAGTTTTCTTTTTAAAATGGGCTGGGTGGACTCGCCATTGTGCTCTGTGTGCTCGGTGAGAGAAGACATACGGCATGTCTTATGTTACTGCCCGCAGCATACAACTCATCGCAAAACAGCGAAAAGTACTCTTGCGCGACAGTTACGCGGAAACTCTTTAGAGCTGAATCACTTTCTTGGTCCGTGGCAAAATCACGCTGACGCGACGCGAAGGACAAAGGCTCTCTTGACTTTTCGCTGACTCGGGATTAATCGAGGTTCTTTAACCTTGGGATCCTCAGATTTTTTTTCCTCCTAGTGTAGTAAATTTTCTCTACGTTCCGAACTGTATTTATTTTCTTCTCCCTATTATTCATTGTTGCTGCGTACTTCTTCCACATTTTTTTTTTCGCCTCACTATGTTCACCCCCATCTGAAGTAGCAAGCCCCGCCGTTTGTGGGGCTAACCTCTTCAGTGTTCATTAAAGCCCCCCCCCCCCACCCTCTCTCTCTCTCTCTCTCTCTCTCTCTCTCTCTCTCTCTCTCTCTCTCTCTCTCTCTCTCTCTCTCTCTCTCTCTCTCTCTCTCTGCATTTCATGCGTCGCATTCGGAAACAGTAATGATATCTGACAAATGACGAAGGAAAACACGTGGTAGTCAAAATACAGGGTGTGTCTTATCCTTGCATTTGCTTCTCTTGTTTTTTTTTTTTTTTTTTTAGTTTAGTTTTGTTGTTGAGTCGTTAACGTGTCTTCTTGGGAGTTGGTTGTACGGCCAGGTGCAGCGAAAATGGCACTTGTAAACCTAGCTATCACAAGCGAAAGCTGAAGCGCTACACAGACGGCCCAGCCGGCGCGTCATTTAAGGCGAGACTGGGTGACTACTAGAGCGCCGGGAAAGCAGCCACTGAATGCTCGCTTTGTCACGTGGTACCGCAGCGACGAGACTTCGAGAGTGAGTGCGGCGGTGGCGCCTCTCCGTACCGGATCACGTCGCATGGCGTCACACTTGGCACACCACGGCCAGGCCGGGCCCTAGCCGGGCTAAAGCGACGGCGCGCGCACGCCGCCGCTCTAGTTCGACCATGGCCACACTTGCGCTCCGGCGGTCCAAGGTTATTGTGACGATGA